>NC_060172.1:14885065-14962974 GCF_021292245.1 Micropterus dolomieu | reverse complement strand
TGGTGTCGCTATAGCGGAGCCCACTCAGGGTTCTGTCGTCAGAGCCGTGGTTTCATTCATTCAAGGCCATAAATGAAGGCTTCTGAGTTTCTGGTCCAAAGTTGCTCACAACGGTCGGATGAGGTTGCAACAACAAAATCAAATAAACTCACACATTCACCGTAGGTTCGCGAGGCCTCGGGAATATAGGCTATTTAATGTTGCTGAGATTAAACAGGTCTGGGGAAGGTTTCACCCAGGCAGCTCCAAACAAAAATCAAATCTCCCGCTAAGAAAATTGGAATTCAGGGTCGTAGCTTTCTCAGCTCGTCTGAAGGAAATTTAAGTACGAAACAAAAAGAATCGGAATTTCAAAAGTAAAGGGAGTTAAGAGAGCGTATACGTTTAGTTTCAAGAGAGTTTTTAGAAGAGAAGAACAAGCTTTTTTTTTTTGAAGAGAAGAGAAGACAAAAGACAGCCAGGCCTTTTATTTGACTTCATAGGTAGTGGTGACGTCAATTTTGGAGTGGATTTCAGGGAAGTCCCTAAAATGTTAACTTTTTGTGATAAAGAAATATACGTTGTGCGTATTTCCCTTTAATCTCTCTCTCCACAATATCGACATTTGGAAAAATACTCAGTTCTAAACATTCGGATGAAGACAATTAAAACGAGGCTAAACACTATGGAAAAAGGTTATAATGGTTATATAAAACGTAACAAAGCTTAATTACCTGTCCTCAGTATACTTGCTGGTTACTGTTTTTTTACATGTGAAAAGGTCAACTCTTTTGACACCATCTGACCTTCTTTGAAGTGCGTCTGGTTGAGTTCACAACAATTCGGACTGAATGCAGTGATTGGCTGGCTGACTCACTCTCGCTGCCATGGCTGCCAGCCCTGCTGCTACAGGAGCTGCCCCCATGCACGCACCCGGTCAGCTTGCTCAGACCTGACGAGCGAGGCAGTCAGACCGGTGGGTGATATCTGGGTGGCTTTTCAGCGATAGTGACAACTGAGGAACACCAAGGGGCTGACACAGCGTGGTGGCTTTATTTCTCCTGGACAGGGAATCTGGCTTTTATCATTTTGTTGGTAATTTGTTACTTTCATCGCTAGCAAACGTAGCTACCTACGCATACAGCTAACGGTAGCTACCTACTAAGCATTCAGCTAACTGTTGCTACGAGTGCAGACTGGTGTAGGAGCCAGAGTAGAGACGATGAATTATATCTAGCTGTAGGTGAGCTGGAAAACAGCAGCGCGAGCTGTGTTTTCTGACACTAACATTAGTTAAGACAATGTAAGTGTAGACTGCGCCGGTTTAGTTATTCACCATATAGGTTTATTGTTATGCTATGTTTACACCTAACTTTACGTTATCTTTAACTTGTATCTGATCTGTTTGTGTGATTAACTTGTGTCTGCAGTTGATGTTTGACTGTATGTTACTTATACAAATGTAGCTGTGTGTTTGTAGTTATGAGAAAGACATTTCAATGTTAGTATACATAAACAATGATAGCTAAAGGTCCCCAAGTATCTGTGTTTCTGGTGTATGAGCTACCTATAATATAGTTTGACATTGTTCATAGCTAAACCTACTGGGTGAAAACCTTTTACTGTAATTGGTGCTGTTATTCCATTAATTATTTTACCAGAAGTAAAAAAATCCTGAATGTTTTATTTCTACTGTGCCCTCAGGTCACCTGGCAAGTTCGAGTCTTTTGACAGACTCGTTCATTCTAATCTCGTTCATTAAAATGAACTAATCTTTTCTTCAGTAATTTCATTAATTTCGTTCATTTGAACTAGGCTGGTTATTGCGGTGCTGCAGCCCTCTAGTGGGCGATTAAAAAACAGCGCCTGTCACAGTTGGTCCTGTGACAGTTGGAGGTTGCTTCCTTTGTTTTCTTTTCCTGTGGTGGTCTGTGGGCGTGTGTGGGTGTGTCTTTGCCTTGGCAGGGAGCTGGTCACCCGGCAAGGCTTCACACCTGTTGCCAATCCTCATCTACACCTGGTCTTAAGATGTGGGGCTCCCTGAGACTCGTCGCCAGATTATTCCTAGCCATAACTTGGTTGAGTACTTCAGGCCAGCTTGTTTCCTGAGCATTTAGTCTTTTTCCAGTGTGTCTCTGCCTGAACCCAGATTAATGTTTTTTGTTTATCTCCTTTTTCTAGTTGCCGAGTCCGGTGTCATTTGCCCTGCTTGGAGGATCTCTAGGAGAGCGGATTGCCCCTGCCCAGGACTGCCTGCCCCTGCTCACATCTCACCCACTACCATTTTGCACTAGTCCTTTGTGAATAAACTCTTTACTTTGACGGGCTTTGAGTGTTCTGTATCTGCACCCCAGTCCTCAGTCTTACTAAAACCTAACAGCGCTGTTCTCAAACACGGAGGGCTGCCTGGCTTGCTTTATTTGACAAAGTATAATGCACAAATTCACCTCTTGATTACTGTATATCATCATTATATAAACCCCCCTGGGCCCACAACCAAATTCAAACTATGTAAAAACCACAGAAATATGTTGTCAATATGTAATCACCACTACTCCGGCTAAATCCTTCCATTTTCACAATCTTGCCCGAGTATACAACCAGACCAGCCATGTAAAGGCTTATGTATATAATTACTATCATTATCTCTGAAGTGCTCATTCATACAGTAGCCTAACGTCCCTATACATGAGTAAAATATTAATATCAGATTTGCAGTAAATATATAGAAGTAATAAGCATGATACACTATATGAATAAACACACTTTTATTAAAATTCAACCAATTTAATAATAATCTGGATCAATCCACCAAGTTCTTAAAGAACTCCAGCACAGACAGAGGAACAAAGAAATATTAACACATTATATAAATGCAGCAGTTTAGCAGTTCTGGACGCAGAATGGGCCACATCAGGTCCGGATTCTGCAGACAGAGAAACACACATGAGCACATCGCTCTCAAACACTGCAGGTTGTTCACCAGTCAGGAGCTGTGAAACAACAGCACGGCTCTGTTGATAAATAAAAAGGAAAAGTTACTTTGCGTTCTCTGGCGTTCTCTGGCGGACGTGGATCAGCTGTTAGCTGTTTACAGGGCTAACGCTAACATTGTTATGTGGCTGTGTTTTATTGTTTTAATGACCGGGTCTGTTTGTTTTGGAGAGGAGACTACCTTGGAGGTAATTCGGCTCCAGGTAGAACCCTGTCAGGGCTCTGAAGTGGAGCGGACCCAGAACAACTCTCATCAGCTGTTAGCTGTAATGTTAAACACTAGCAGGACTAAAGTTATGGTGCGGCTGTGTAAAAACTATAACTTAGCACAACATCACTGCGCTGTAATAATGTTATGCTTTATAAAATGTCACATAATTAACGAAATAGCTATATAATGTCAGTCCAGTGACTGTTACCTGACAGCCGACCTTCCTCTCATTCTCCGGCGCTGGCAGTCACTCAGCCTGCTGATTGAACGAAAGACTGAGAAGGACCCATGTGAGCGATGAATGAGTCGTTCATTCCTGCTCCACAGTAGCTGTCACGTGACAAATGAACGAGTCAGACCTAGAGACCCACAGTTGAGAGTTGTGAACTAATCAATTCTGTTTCCTGTGCTGCTTGCTTACCACAGGCCTGTAGACGAGCTGTCACGTGACAAATGAACGACTCAAACAGACCCACAGTTGAGAGTCGTGTACTAATCAATTCTGTTTCCTGTGTTGACGGAGCCCATGCAGCTGCCGTGTGACGAGTGAACATAAGACTCCAAGATCCTTCACGCATGCGTGAAAATGAACGAATCACTCACTGAGACAACCCGTTCCTCCCAAGTCATACACACGATTCGGCCTTATGAACGAAACGTTCTTTGAACGACACAACACTAAATGGCACAGTTCAGTATGTTGCATTATGAGTACTCTTGTGCATTTTACTCAATACATTTATAAGTGATGAGTCAAAAAATATTAAACAGTATGAGGAATACAGATAGATGTTGCTGATTTATTGTTTTGATTGCATTTTACGTGGAAATGCTAACTACTCTATAAGAGAATGATGTCAGGTATTACAAACTTCTCACTAAGCTGATCCTCCTTTCTGTATTATCAGGTATAGTAAGGTGTACAACAAAAAGTCTAGGAAGTGGAGATTGTACTCATTGAAGGTGGTGAAGGGCTACAGTTACATCGCAGACCTCCAGAGTGCCATCCTCTTCCTCCTCCGATGGTTGTCTACTACTGAGGAGATGCCTAGAAGCAGAACCAGGAGACCTGATGATCCCCGTCAATGTGGCGATCAGTCAGGTGTCCCTGCCCCAACTGTGTTGCTATATGTAGCAAAATATAAAGCAAAAAGTAATGTGGTTGTTTTTGAAATGTGGTAATCATGTCAGAGAGGTGATTGTGATATATTTAATCGTCTCCTCAGCAGCGATACGATGCTACATGCAAGTCTAAACTGTCTTCATAATCAGTCAGGACACCTGTGGACACACCTTGTCGATTCCTGTATATACTTATTTTTAATGATGCTTAAAATGATCTATTTGTGATATAGGTTGTAGTTTTAGTAGTATTTAATAACAATAAACAAGTGTTATACCACATTTGGATGTCATTGGAGACATAAGACATAAATGAAGTTTGATTGTTTATGCTGCGTGTAAGTGTAAAGAAAAGGCATTTATAATTTTCAATGTTTTATTTAAAAAAGAATGAAAATATTATCCAGAACAGGGAAAAATATACTTTGTATTTTCTCTACCCTCTTGGGAATAAAACTAACAATGTACAGGTATTTATCCACACAGTGGATGGAAATATTTGTGTAGCAGTTAGTGACATTACATCTTACATCCTGCCAGGATTAAACCTGTATATTGTCCTAATGGATCAGGAGAACAGTTGCATATCTTCCAGAGACAAGCAACTCAGTATCACGACTCTGTGTCTAAGTGCTCCACATTGCCACACTACAAACTGTCTGTATGCTGCCTGACTGAACTGTATGTTACTCTGTCCTGGGTCTGAAAGATCAGCCATGTGTGGTGCATGGAAACACTGTAGACTGGAGGTTGTCCACAGTCCTCAGATACTGGCCTGTAAAGGAATATATAGTTGTTAGAACCCCAAATGGGAAAGATCTGTGTAATTGGAAAGAACATTCATCAACATGATCAGATATTTTTATTGAACAGGGGCTTTGTTGTTCTCTAACAGGACTTCTGTGTCCACATTACACACCAGGTCAATGTACATGACACAGATGAGCCGATGGCTGAAGCAGAGCTGTAGTTGTAATCAGTAAACAATAATAAAAAGTGTGTTGTAAAAATTGTATTTGTAAAATTAACAATAGTGATGGATTATATAGCACTTTATTTTTGACACCCAAAGGGCTTAGGGGGAACACTGGGACACTGGGAGAAAATAGACTAATATTAAAATATATATACCTGTTCATATGCCGTTGTTGGAGTGTGAAGCTCGACGCAGGTATGTGCTGCTCGGCTTGCACCTCATCCTCCCTGTCCTGCCTCTTCTTCCTTGGACCCCAACAGCCCTCCCTCCTCTGCTTCGCCTCGACCCTCGAGGCGTACATTGAGAGTCATTATAGGCATTAGTAACTAAAATGTGATTTAGGACAACAAAGCAGTCCTTATAATCCGATAGAACAGATTCAGTAGTCACTAGGGATGATTGGTACATTTTCACATTAAGACTAATGTCCGAGGAGGTTCATTCAGATGAGATGTAGAAGTATGTCCATACCTTTTGAGAGTGAACCACCAGTGTCTTTTCTTTCCCTGTGTAATCCACCGCGATCAGTAGATCCCCCCCAGGTTCGCATCCCCCGAAGTAGCCAGTGATGTTGCAATCAACTTCACGAAGGAGTAAGAATCCACAAGAAGCAATGCAATGTATGACCCAACAAAGAAGAGCAAGTTTATTCCACGCGGATCCAAAGCACAACCACTCAAATCCAAAATCTGTCTCCCGGAGGAAAGTCCACTGCTCCGTATAATGGAGTTAATCCACTGCTTGATGCCTCACAAACGCCCAGGTAAGGCCCATTAATTTAGGCCTAAGCAAAGTAGGAGTGGGCTTCTTAAAAGAAACAATTTATGAGGGAGAGCAATCAATAGAGCGCCGCGCAAATAGAACTATGTTGCAATCCGAACAGATATGAACAATCAAAACAAAATTAATAACAAAACTAAAACTTCCACTCCAATCATTCAGTAATCACACTAGTCAAACGTGCGTGCTGTCATGCGTGCTGCCATCTTGGGTGTCTCTAGCGGGCTCTGGTTTCATGGCAGATACAGAAGCCCATTCTGCTCCGGACAGTGTGTGTGCGTGTTGCCGTTGCTGGTGTATGTCAGTTTCCTTGATAGACATGCCCTAAAGGTAACGATATAGCTATGTGTGAAAAAAGACATGGTTAAACTGCAGAAATGAATTTGCTCAGCAACGTTGTGTAACTTTGACTAGCACCCAGCAGCTAGCTTACTCAGATCATAAAGCTGGCTTGCTGGGCAGTGAGGTGAGATCCACAGATACACTATTTCATTATTACATTACATTATTGCACCTAATGACTTTATTTATCATAAATGAAGTACTTTGCAAAAACAAAACAAAAATGGCGCTAATACAGCAGTTGAGCCACAATACATCACCGCAGGGAATATTACTTTACCAAGACAGCCCTACCCATCCCCAACTTCAGTGGCCATTGTTTATCTTCACATGAATCTGGTCTAATTTAGCAAAGCGTTACAATACTCTGTCTCGTTTTTAATGCGTCTCAGGGCATTCCATGATAATGAATCCTCAGCATCGGACATGCACCATATGCATTTCCTATTCTCTCTCTCGCCCACACACATTAACAGTTTAAATATTTGTGTCCACTACTTGTCTAGGTCATCTAGAAGGCACAGTCCTTTCTCTCCTCCACAGTGGGCTGAGCTGAGGCAGCACTTTTCTACACTAATGGCTGATATGAGGGGGATTTTCATTTGATAAATGCTTTCCCAATGTGGGCGAAATGACCACAGATTAAAGCAGCAAACCTTGGTATATCATATAAATGTTAAAAATATTCACTATTATTTACTTGCTGTACACACACACACATTTAACATCTTTTAATTTAACAAAGGAAATTAGTGGCTAGTGAAAGCTAATGTAAAGCATCCTCTCCAGAAATATTTTGTAATTACACTCAGATGCACCAACACCAATATGAAACCACCACCCACACAAGTCCGGTTTATATTGAGGTTGCTGACTAATCTCTCTGTCCAGACCTAGTGTGCATTTTTCGTTTGTCATCTCTGTCATCTAAAATTATTGCTATGATGTCATAAACCATTTACTCACCATTAAACAATGCACGTGGGATCGTGCTACATTTTTACTGGTAGACCTCACAGTGAAGGTGAGTGTGTGTGACCCCCCTACTGGAGAACACAATGGGACTGAGTGGACACTTTACTCAGCCTAGTAGTTAGACTCCACAGTGAGAGTGTCATGAATATGTGGTTTTGTTAAATGAAACAGTGTGCAAAATGTACACGGTTTAGATACACCATAGCCTCCCATGATAATGATCAAGAGTCTGTAATGCTGGAACAGCCTGCAGATGACGCTCATCCAAACTGCAAGTACGTGGCACATTAACAGCTTTGTCTTGTAAGTTCACTGTAACATCTGTTGTTCTTCTACCATGCAATACTGATAAATTGTCCATATGTTAAGGAAAACCTACTTTTATGCCCCAAGGATTTAGCAGGCGATAATGTTGCTACAGAGTACAGTAAGCTGTAGGATATATGTAGATGCTTCACAGTAAAAGCCTTAAAAAGCCACTGGGAAGCTTTGGGAAGAATTGTTAAACAGCAACAGGAAATGTTTGCATTAACACACATTTAAATGCTGAGCCACTTTATATGTAAAGTTGAAAGTACAGTAGCAACAGTAAATGCTGCTGATTATTTCCAATCACTGTTAAGCTAGAGCTACTAGCTTAACACATTTTCCTGACACAATCATGGATTCGTCATTTGGCGCTTATTAAGTTGCTCATTGAACAAATGTTTAAAATAGGAACCAATCGCCTAACAGGTGAAATTGTCAGCATCAGTTGAGAAGAATTTTCACAGGTAGACTATAATTAAGCAATAGTAATTTATTTATATCTATTTGCACGTTGCCGTTTGTTGTGCAGCCACAAAAAACTGTCCAGCATCAGGAGATTAACTTTGGTAACTTGACATGACAATATGCTTGATATTGTGTGCTGGTGGCCAACAGTGCGTAAAAAATAATGTCTGTGAAGATTCTCAGTCATCCAGGTCATAGTTATCCAAAGAAGGTTAAAGTCAAGGGCAACTGGACTTGGTTGAAGATGCTAGAAGACTTTTAGTCCCTCATCCAAAGGACTTCTTCAGTTCTGACTGACTGGTAGTGAAACTCAGTAACCTCAGTGGGGTCGTTTGCCAGGATCATCGATACCGCTGGTTCCTTAGTGTTCCTGGCTGTTATAACGACAGTCGTTATGTTCGTTAGGACTACCCGAGGCCAAGACTGAACGCATATCGTTGGCATCCTCACCTGAGGCCAATAGGTTATGTTTGTTGAGTTTCCTGGGAAGTGATGAAAGGACAGCATTGTAAGTGGGGGATAAGTGGTGGCGTAGACCCGCTCCTCTGTTCAGCAACGGCTTCTCAACCCGGGTGTAGATGGCTTCCTTGACACCTCTTTAAAACCATCCATCTTCTCTGTCTAAAATGTGCACCTGGTGGTCCTCAAACTAGTGTCCTCTGTCCTTCAGATGTAAGTAGACTGCAGAGTCTTGACCTGAGGAGTTGGCCCTTCTGTGTTGAGCCATGCGTTTGTGTAGTGGTTGTTTAGTCTCCCCAATATACAGGTCTGTGCATTCCTCACTGCATTGGACAGCATACACTAGATTGCTTTTCTTGTGTTTGGGTGTGCGGTCTTTGGGGTGTACCAGCATCTTTCTTAGTGCGTGCTTGGGTTTAAAAACCACAGGGATGTTGTGTTTGTTGAAAATCCTCCTATGTTTCTCTGATACTCCAGACACGTATGGAATCACAATGTTGTTGCGTTTTACCTTTTCCTCATCCCCTGTAGTTTTGTTCTTCCTGGATCTTGTGGCTGTTTTCACAAAGGTCCATCAGGACCCACAGGCTGGAAGTGCCCCCTTCAGGTGTTCCTGTTCCTTCTCTCTGGCTTGGGTGCTTGTTGGTATGTTGCTCTGTGGTGCAGTGTTCTCATGACCCCTAACTTGTGCTCCAGTGGGTGGTGGGAATCGAAAAGTAGGTATTGTCTGTGTGTGGGTTTTCTGTAAACACCAATTTGCAGGCTCCTGTCCTCTTCAATGTGTAGGCTACAGCGCAGTCCAAGAAGGCCAAACTGTTGTTGTGGACATATAGTGTGAACTTGATATTGCTGTCCACAGAGTTGATGTGTTCTGTGAAGGCTTGGCCTCAGGTGAGGATGCCAACAATGGTTGTTCAGTCTTGGCCTTGTGTAGTCCTAACTACCATAACGACTGTCGTTACAACAGCCAGGAACACTAAGGTACCAGCGGTATTGACGATCCTGGCAATGCGTAAAATAATAATAACTTTAATATTATACCTAACATAAAAGGCGGAATTGCAAATTGCTATTGAAACTTAAACTTTGTTGCAATTTCTCAGACATCTGGGGCAAGTAGTGGACTGCTGTGTGTGTGAGAGAGAGAAATGTTGAATCGCGTATAAAGCAATTTCTCTCTCTCTCATTATTAATTTATTTATTTAACTCCGCTGGTAAAATGCGATCTGTAGCCTATCAGATCTGTATCAGATCGCATTTTAATACCAGGTGTAAATGGGGCGTGAGACCCTCACAAGCTCACAATATAACTCGAACCCTGTTTGTCGCAGAGTGATTCAGATCTGTGCAATGGAATTTTTGTCACGGGCAAATAGCTGGCTTATGACAAGACTATGAACCAATCAGATTGCTTGATTTGAGCTACCCGTTTTATAAATGAGCAGTATCACATAGTTTTCACGTGATGTCACATTCCAAAGGAAAGAAAATACGTTATTTTCTGCTGCCTGCCAAGCAGGAAGCAAGTGATACACTGTTACTTTGAGTTTGTTAGCCTACTTTTTGCGTTGCCAAAATGCTGGATGGTTGTTGTGCTTTCAGATTTGCTAATCGAGAAGGAGACAAGCCTGGGTTGTGTTGGGTGAGGGATTCCCCAGAAAGTAAAAGTAAACATTAGCATACCGCAGTCGAGCGGCGGCAGGGACCTGGCGGTTTTTAACGGTAGAAATGCGGTAGCGGATGCTGTAACTTTATATGGATCGGATATGCCAAACACTTGCAGTTTGTGTTCATATCTTTATTTTCTTTTAAGTTGCTTTTGCTGCGTCTCTACGGGGGGAGTCGCTGTGTTGTTCTGTTGTTTTGCCCTCTAGGTTTACCGTGCATGTCACGTGACTGAAAACTATGAGCAGCGTATAGCTGTTCAGTGCTGCCGTGGCTGGTCGCAAGATGGATTGCATCAAAATAGGTGCATTAAGGAGGTTAATTTGCTCAAATTTGATCTTTATTTCTTTTTTTTACTAGCTTTTTATAATTGTTAGCCTACATATCTGACATCTGATATGTCTGGCGGAGTCACTCCATTTGGGAAACTTGCCCCTCTGAAAAGAGGTCAAGTGTCTCAGAGATCCTGGGACTGATGCGGGTTTCAGTCAAACCTCATCCAGTGCTGGGTTATGCATATCAACTCTGTCTGAAGTGTTCACACAGTCAGTGACAGTGTTGGTGCTGTCATCTTTAGGGTAGGAATACCGGCTTACTTAACAGAGGAGTAAGTAGGCTACACACACTCATCATTGGTGCTTCAACCAGAACGGGGAGCTCTCTCACTTTTTATTTCTGCACATGCGCAGTTGTACATCCCTCACAGGGCATGACTGTATCAGTGTAAGAACACACTTAAACAACATATTAGTCGATATGTTAACACCCCCACTCGCTCTTATACTATACAAGTCGTAGTAAATCTAACTTTATCAACTGTACACACTTAGTTCACAGTTATACATTTCACAAATGTCTGGCAGTCTATAGTCCAAACATATAATCCAGGAATTTCACATTTCTGAACTTCATTACAGGCTTAGTCAAAAAATCTGCAACCATGTCTGTCGTTGGACAATATTCAATGATACCATCACTGAGTGCACACTGAATGAAATAATACCGTATGTCGACATGTTTACTTCTCTGACGACATACTGGGTTTTTTGATAGAGCAATTGCACCCTGGTTATCTTCAAAGATTTTTACTGGTGCATATTGGCACTCACTATCCATCTCGCTCCATAACTGTACAAACTTTCTTGTGTAGTAGCAGCCAGCGCCATGTACTCTGTTTCACATGTAGATAAAGCTACCATTGGTTGCTTCTTAGATCTCCATGAAATGACAGGTCCACATCTAGTTAAACTAAAACAATACCCTGTTATGCTCCGTCTGTCGCTTTGATCTGTTGCCCAATCAGCATCGCTATATGCTACAAGATTAAGTTTTTCCTCCCTCTTTCTGTAGCACAACTCTTGATACATTGTGCCCTTAAAGTACCTCAACACATGTTTAGCTGTTATCCAGTGTTGCTCTTTTGGTTCTGATAGGTATTGTGATAGCTTGCTGACAATCCAACTTATATCAGGTCTTGCACATGTCATCACATATATCAAGCTGCCAATCACTTCACGATATCTCTTTGAATCAATAGGTTCACCAGCGCCATCAAAGGTTTGTTTTTGTGCACATGTTGTTGACCTTGTTTTACAGTCTGACATACCAAACCTCTCCAGTATCTTGGTTATGTACTTTGTTTGGTTCATCTTTATTTCTCCTTCACTTTGTTTAAAATCAGTGCATAGGAAATGCTTAAGCCTCCCTAGATCCTTCATCTTGAATTTTTCACTTAACATTTCTTATACGCTTGTAAGTGAGTCTCTGTTGCTAGCAGCGATAATTAGATCATCGACCCAAATTATCAGAATGATCCTTTCTGCCTCAGTGTGTTTGTTATAAACACAGGAGTCAGCCATGACTCACTGTTTAAATAAATGAGCTGTTCATACACTGTATAAACAGAGGGATCTTGTGCCCAATAATGTGAAAACTATCCCAGAAAAGATGTTGATACAGAGATATGGTGCTGGGGTTTCAATTTAGATTTACTGAGAAATGAGTAATGGTGTTTTGTACAAATTATAGAAGAGACTTCATATGTAGGCTAAAGTTAATATGCCTGAATTGAAAAAGTAAATCCAGCCATTCTTATCATTATTTATATATATATATATATATATATAGACACACCTTCATTTTCTTTGGTGCATATAAAAAGAGATCTCAGTCCGTCAGTTGCAACTCGTGTTTATTCAGGAAACAAATCATACCTCCACAACACACCTTTTTTTGACCTGCCAACTCTGGGTTTTGATACAGTAAAAAAAGAAACAACATAAAAACAATCATAAAGGTTGTCAAACTAACATAAATACAAATAACCACCACTTGTGCCTGCTTCAGATTCTGCCACATCACTGCCAAATAAAAAACGCCATCTCCTCCCCCCCTCCCCAAGTGGGACAGAGACAAAATAAAAGCTTCCCTTACTGCACCGCAATCCTCTGCCTTGTCAGAAAACAGCGGACACACAACAAAGATCTCTAAGCCCCCCCACCCCCCCAACACAATCAGATCCAGAGTGTTTCAGGTAAACTTGATTGGACCCACAGGGAATGATGGTCTTCCTCTTTTCCTACAAAATGAGGGCCGCGTTTGTCAGCAATGAAAAAGTAAAGCCAGAGGTGAGGTGCTGTTATCTGAAAGCAGGTTTTTGTTACTTATTAATTTCATTGCATCTGCTTTTGTCCTTTTTTTCCATTTGCCCTCAATTGCAAAGCTCTTCATTACAAGTTACGGTTGAACTACAAGGGACAAGTGAGTTATTCGTACTACTGGTGAACAGGTTTTTATATCTTTTTTCCTCCATCTTCCTTCTCAAGATGATTTCAGGGTGACAGGAACAGGCAATAAGGTAGGAGCAAATGCAAAGGACGGATTCTTACAATGTTCTTTATAATAGAGCCATAACGGAGAACAGGAAATAAAAACTGGCATAGTAAAACCATTTCCAATGTTTATTTTTTTCTATTCTTTTGTCTTCACACATTCTTTTCTTAAGCAGATGTGTCTTCATCATCCTTTTTTAAACATCAATAATTATGCAATCAATACATCATGGGGATGGTATTCATCAAGCACTTCAGAGAAGGGGCCCAGAAGGATCATGGATCACGTCACCCCTGTCAATGTGGCCCATGCAGCTCCATGTCAAACAGCACTCCTGCTCTAAGATTTGATAAATACCTGTTACTTGGTCCAGTAAACCCAAACAGGATGCAACAACATCATTCACAAAGCTACATTACATCTATCATATATACAATGCCACCTAGAGCTAATCAACGGTACTGCATGGTAATACATGGCTAATGTGAGATCTACTGTTACGTTTAGCTGACTATGGAGAAAGCAAGCTACTGAAAATGGGGTGACATTGAAAGCCAAACAGGATGAAAGAACCATAGCATCATTCTGAGAAAGACTGGTATCCATTTTCCTTTGAGAACACAGTTTGTTTTCTTTCTTTAATGTGATGGTGTGCAGTTTTACTGGTGTATTTTCCTATTACCAAAGCACCAAGTGCACATGTTCTCACCGTATTTGTGGTGTATTCTATACTGAGAAGAAGTGAGGCTAGGGCGGGTCTTATTCTTTAGTAGCAATTCCAAAGCACTTCAGTACAACAGTCTAGTCCAAAATCCCCAGGAAAAGGGATACTGTTCTCATCTGAGCAAGGTAGCATTGTGACAGGTAAGGCATGAGGATTCGGTGTTTTGCTCTTTTAACTTTAACTAATCATGGTCCTCTGCATCTCCTCCTCCCCCCCCCACCCCTCCCCTTTACCCTCCCCCCCTCCCCTTTACCCTCCCTCCGGGGATCCTGCACTCTGTCTGCTGTCGTTTTCTGAATGCGTCCCCTTGTTGTCCTGCTGTTTAACTGAGTGATGTGATGTTGGAACGACCACCAGGGGGCACTACAATACGCCGGCCAGCAGGCCTGATTGGGATGTCATCTGGGGTGGGGGGAGCTGAACAGAGAGAAAAGGAGAGAAAGATAAAAGTTTAATGGTGGTGGGGTGGTGATGGTGCAGTGGATAAGACGCATGCCTTTGGTGTGAGAGACCCACCAATGTGTCCCTAAGAAAGACACTTAACCACTAGTTGCTCCAGAGGCGTGCAACCTTTGACATATATAGCAATTGTAAGTCGCTTTGGATAAAAGTGTCAGCTAAATATAATGTAATGTAAACAGGAAAAGTGTACATGAGGCAGTTGGGAGAAAGAAGGCCTTACTGAAAACCAGAACAAATACAGAATTTAAAAGACTACGGTTCGACCCATTCTAGGAAAAAAGAACACAAAGAAAATCAGTAATGACAACTGTAACAGGATGACTTAATACACCCGCATTATTAGTCTCCAGGCACTAAAGGTACATTATTATTGTCTTTGATATATGGTATGAGTCACTGAGATGACAGAGGAGAGCACATTTCAACAGACCATGTGCTGTATGAGTGCTGCTGAAACATTAACAAAAGAAGCTAGTTTGACATAAAGCGCAGAGTTTCCAAAGATGAGCCAAGGCGTCTGCTGCAAATTATCAGCAAGTATATACATGGAAAATAGAGTGATGTCAGATTATGATACACTGCATCTAAGCAAACAATCTTTCCCATCTCCTGCCAGACAAGAAAATTAACTCTGCAGGTGGTGGCCCTGGAAAAACTAAAATAGATAGGAGACTGATTCATTCTCAGAGTACGCACACATACAAGACAAACACACACATTCTGAAACACACATAACCATCACAAAGCCTCGGAAACACGGAGCAGCCTCACTCCCCTCGAAAATTCATGTACTCAAATGTGGAAATTCTTTCCAGCAGAGGTCACCTTCTTTTTTCATGCATGAGGTATCACACATCAGCTACGCTTGTAAAGACAGGTTGCTCGTCACAGCCAAAGGTTAAACACCATTCTGTGGACTTCTCTAATCAAAATGAGTTATAAAAATACTACATGCATTCACGAAGACAGCCAGTACCATGTGAGTACAGCTGTGTTCCGTCCAGGTTAAGAGGGGTTGCTCTCATTCATTTACATGGACACATTTAGTCTGTCAGGGAGGACAGAATGACTGGCTAGAATAAGAGCAATGGTTGCTCTGTTTGATTATTAAACACATCACCATAGTGGAAACACTGACTATGTGATATTACCATTTGTACAAAGTTTCACAGTTTGGTAGCCTGACAAAAACAATTTCTCACATTTGTTTTCTAAATCTAAGCTAATCCGATACTTGACCTTACATATGGACACAATCAGACTGTCACTCAGCAGCTCTCCATAATGGAACAGATGTTGAATGTGAATACATAGTGTTGTGATCTCTCACATTAGATAGGCCTTCTTAGTAGACCATGTCCAGATGCCAAGAGGGAAATCTTGTACACTACGTACGTTTTAGGCCTTGAGCCAAAATTCCTAGCCAGCGTGGCTTACAAGAAGTGCAACGCTAGAAAAAAAAAATTTCTGACTGTAGCATCACTACATTGGTAAGAGGCTGCAGTTAGAGGTCACAGTGTCCTAAGGAGTAATCAAACTTATTTAATTGAGAGGTGTGAGATACTGAAAGCAGGTCAGCAGGAGAAAGGGATTTAAGGTGCATTTTTTTCAGATGAGTCAATAAAGAGAATGACTGATCTAACTGAGTTAGGGAGATTAAAGTAATAAGATAAGTTTAATACTCAAAATACATGTTTCATATACATTCATATTTGTGTGCATGCTTGAAAAAACAAATACTATAAAATACATGCAGGAATGCAGGATAATAGAAGATATAATGTTGCTTAGCACAATGCGCATAAAACAGAAATACACACAAGGGCTCCTAGCTTGAATACTAATTCATCTAATATATATTTTGTCCACATCATAGATGAGTATGGGTTATGGTTATAATTTGGGGTAAAGCTGACTTCATGTCAAACCACACTAAAGCAAAAACAGAAAACCGGACAATTTTAAGAGATTTTGTACATAAATCTAAGTTAATGCTGTCTGCAGTGTGGCTCATTAAAACTCAAAGGAGCTTAGGGAGCCAACTTAATGACATGCGTAAACAGACTGTCATATAAACAGCATATAAACCTTTTTCCAAAGAAGCGTGATATACTGCAGACGAATGCATGCCATACTGTGCACCTTATGTGAGTATGAAAACATAATGAGAGATTATTAGGTTACTCTACAGACGTGAGGCGTTTCGTCATGGACTGTGAATGCGTCATTCATTAAGAGCATCAACATGCCAAAAATCACATGATGGATGTTCTGCACAGTATGAAGTACTGTAGTAGCTGAGTTGAGATAATAGGGGGGCTTGATGGTGGATTGAGTGACGCACATGCATGCTGCTTTCAAGTTTCTACACACAGTTTAAATCAATACAGACCCAAAACAGATGAAAGGAAGGACTGGGTGGTAGATGGGTGGGGGTTGTATAAAGAAGCTGGGCTCACCGCATGGTGCAGGGTTACCTGCTAGACTAAATCCGGACTGGTGCAGGTTTCTGACAGGCTGTTTGGTGGGAGATGTACGTGCAGAGGCCGAGGGGGTACCACCACGGGACATGGAGAATTCAGACACCGGGCCGTCATACATTCCCCTGGGAACAGCCCTCAAGACCGCCAGCTACAGGACAAACAATAAGACCATAAGAAGAGGTAGAAGAAGAAAGGATGGGTAAGTACAAAACAAGACATTATGGTTTAGTATCAAAAAAGATTTAACGTAACCAAGTCCACACCTGTTTTAGCATTATATAGTTGTTTGTGCAACTGTTTTCTGAATTATATATGCATTTTTCAGAGAGCCCCTTTTCTGCCGGGAACCAGTTTCAGATTTACACATCCACACACAAAGACATACACAAGTAAGCAAACCCTTTTACAGGCCAGAGTAGAACACAACACACAGTATTTATTCGTTTTCAAAGCAAGTTGAAACTTTAGGCTAGCAGTGAACAAGCCATTGTCTGTCTGTCTGTCTGTCTGTCTGTCAGTGGCGTGACTCAGTGGAATCTTGGAAGCTCTGTCAAGAGTTAAAAAGAGACATCTGTGAATGAAGAAAGCATAACAGTGACTGCTACCAAGATAAACAGCGCACGGTTACTACAGTTCCATTTTCTCATCACCAGCCAGCTGCAAATTAGGAAATGGTTGAACAATGAGATGTCTGGCCCATATGTAAGAGAGCAGACAGCAGGGTCTGCTTAGAGTTTAAAGTGTTATCAAATTGTTAAATTGGGTTAACTCTATACTGTGGAGGAGATAGGAATGTCCTTTTTTATTCTTTTTTTCTGATGAGGTACAGCTACTGAACAGTGAACCTACAGTAGCTCTCTGTGTTGGTGGGCGCTACCAGTATATTCTCTAAAAGAGGCATTTATGCTGTACAGGAATATGAGTGCAATAAAAATGTGCAAACATATTCCTGATTATGTGAATGCAGTGTAATATATTTTATATCTTATTGTTAATTAATTTCTAAGGTGTGATTCTCTATTTCAATTCCTGTAACATCACACTTCATGTAACAATTTTATTTATGTTATTATTTATCCAGTTTTCCATTGGTTTCTTTTTTTAAATTACATTGCTTTTGTGTGTGACTACAAACAACTAAATCTATTTAACAGGTTTTGCTAATGTAGATTTGTGTACCACATAACGCACAACACTATTATTATATTTGACAGTTAATATAATTCTTTTGATGAATGTGTGACACAAGACTTTTCTTTATTTCTAACTGATCTGTAATGTGAAGCTATAGATTTTATACTGTGATTACAGTTTGAATATTTATTCTGCTAGCATTTGCTGGGACTGAGTGTGTAACGTTTGTGTTACAGACTCTTTCCAAACCTTTTGGCTCATTTGTGGCCTTTCCTGTGACAGAAGCAGCATTCCTACATAGACTTTTGTAACCCCTTTACTGTATGTGGTAGGTCTCACTGGAAAGTTATCCCTAATCCAAATTCACCATTCCCTTTTTGAAACCATGATGACAAAGCCTCGACCACCCTCACTGCATGAACCTTTTACACTAAAGTGTAAAAGCGCAGCCAGAGCCCTGTGGCTGAACCTTGGAGGTTGATGTCAGACTTACTGTATATCCCCACATCCTACTTCACTGCATCCATCCTCCCCATCCTCTTTTCTCCCTGCCATTGCAATTTATTTTTAGTCCAAACTCCCTAAGTAACATCCACGCTTACAATCCGAAAGACCTTGACTCCTACCTTCCTCCTAATCTTCTCTCACTGCATTGTGTGTGTCACTTTGTAAGTGTGATTATCTAAAACAACAAATATTCTCCCTCCCTTTATTTAGGCATCTTTGGTGCTACGCAGGGATTGTGTTTTTGGCACTGCGTTCACCAGAGATCACTTACATACTATGACGGCTTTTTGCATAAACCTTCTCCTCTGTGTGGATTCTTTTTGTTTTTATCTATTCAGCAATTCAAAATTTGTAAGTGTAGCTTCATACTCTACAATCTTGCAAAAAGGACATGCCGTTACATATGAAAAATAGCAGCGTAAATAGCAGGCTGGACAGAAGTAAAACCTGTATTTACCTGCTTCCTGGCTTTAACACGCTTGTAGGCAAAGTCAGGGAAGGGAGTGCAGGGAATGAAGCGACCCACACCGGAAGTGACATGCAGGTTCCCGTCTTCCAGAATAATCTTCCCCTGGCAAATCACCACTAGTGGGGCTCCACGCAGCTCCATGCCCTCAAAGATATTGTACTCTGCAACCTAAAGCACAAATATACAATTATCAGTTTGAAGAAAGTTGACTGTTGTGCAGCAGCAGCAAAAGTAATGGAATTTAGCAAGGGGAAATGCAACACAACAGTAGAAATTAACAAAAGCATGGGAAAAATGTGGAGTCAAATAATATAATAATAACATAGCAGTACCCACTATTACTAATTATAAATTATGCAAAATATGTACAGAATGTAAAAATGAACAGTTATAGAAAAATGTAAAATCATCATGTGAAAACTACAAAAGCAGATACATTTACAGTAATAACATCTGTTGTTTAAATATACACCATATTCACATTAATATAGAATATATGGTCTCACTCAAACATACACATACAAACACACAATAAAAAAGAAAAACATCATAACACGTTATGCCCTCAATAGAGCTTCCTGTCCAGTCAAACAAGCCTGACCTTTGAACTCCAATTCATCTAATAACTCATACGTTTTTAAGATTGGTACACTGTTCAAAGTTAACAGGAAAAGGAACCAAAGGGAACAAATTCAGACTACAAATTATGAGCAGTTACAGAACTCTAAGAAAAGATAGATATGTATATTAAAGCAACACTGAAGCAAACGTTTGTACAAATACCTCCACTGATAGTAAGAATTAACAGAGGGGAGTTTTCACTTGATTCATCACGGGACTTTATTGCTATTTTGACTTTAAAAGTTAAATCAAATTAAATTTGATCAATCAAATTTAATTTTGAGAAAAAACAAAACAAATAAAACATCTTGAGCCTTCCCTTGAAGGACTGATTAAGGGATGGAGGAGACAAGGAAGACAACAACAGGGGCAGCTGTGGGAGGATGGATGAGCAGACGAGAAGTGGAGACATAAACTCTTCTTCTCCTCTCTTCTCTCTTACTCCCATACTCTCTTTCCTCCATTCTTTATGATTCATCACCTTGTTTCTTACACTTATCTGTTTGGCATGTACAAACAGCTGCCATCATCCAGCTGGATTTTAATGCCTCGGTAGGACTTCTCACTCTCTTTCCCTTCCTCTTACTCTCTTCACATGACTCTTTCCAGTTGTCTGACTCCTTCATTTCTTTATCCCTCTTTCTATGCCTTTCCCTCCCTCACCCATTCTTGCTTGATTTATGTCATCCCTTGCATTTTGTCAATCTTGTGCACTTTTCATCCTCCTCCAATTTCCCTTGTGCCAACTTTCTTTTCTTGACATACTTGTGATCTGTGATGGCCCCTTCCCCTTCACTCCATTGTTGCTCATTTCCTCTGCACACGGCCCTGTTTTCTACTGCCGTCCAAATTCAGGCCAGAACAGGACATAACTAAGACCTGCTGCATGCCAAACATGATGTCATGACTAAGCTGAGTGTGTGTGTTGCTGCCTGTTCTTGTCTATGTGTCAGAATATCCCTACATATATCTATGTATTTTTTTGGCTGAAAACAACAAGCAATCCAGACCAGATGTGGGCTTACTGATAAGAAACTACGACACAGCAAAGTGTAAGTCATATTTGCTCTACAGGGGAAGACATTTCCTAACAAAGCGTGCTGGTAAACAGGGCCGCTCCTGTTTGGCCTGGCATCAAACCATCCATTAAGGTAGATTTATTGGAACTCAGAGCTGCCGTGCTCTGGTCTTCTGCTCTCTTCTGTTATTTTATCTGGAAGGATGACTAGCAGGAAATGAAAGGGTGACATCATTATGTAAGAACCCATGGATCCTCAGCGGATCTACTCCACATTTGGAGAAGGCATATAATTAGTCCAGTTCCCTCCGTCTCTTTCCACTCCTACCTCTGGAGACAGAGCAATATTCTTTCTCTCCTGCTAAACAACCACCATTAGGCCTATATTAGGCTTACTAACTTCACTTCAGCATTCCTAAGCCCAACCAACATACACTATTAGTAAAGGCATTCTTCCCTCACTCGTTTATTTTTTGTATAAGCAGGATTTGTGCTAGGCTGGTAAAGCCTTCATTTCCTGTGCGGACACTTCCTCTGCTGCCGAGTGGCCTGTGCTGGATCCTCTAATGTCTCTCTAATGTAATGCCAGGTGTACTGTACATGCAGTGTTTATGTAAAATGTGTGTGTGTGTGTGTGTGTGTCAGTCTAAGGCCCTTGTCTTGGACCCTCAGAGTGAGGATAAAAAACATCTGCAATGGGATAACACAGTTTCACATTTTATTTTGTTAGTTGTTGATTAACTCCCTGCATCTGTGTTCTTGTTTAGATTTTGTCATGCATTGTATTCTGTTACTTTTGTCCTGGTCTGTTGTCGCACGCTTTACTTCCTGTTTTATTGTGAAATCGTCTATGTCTGGTGTCAGTGTCTAATTCTGCTACCCATTGTCCTGATTACCTGATCTGTCTCACTGGTTTGTTGTGTGTTATACCTGCAATCCTGCCAGTTTGTTTGTTTCCCTACATTTGGATTACTCCTGCCTGTTCTTTGGATTACCCTGGTTTGTTTGGACTTGTTTGGACTCATTGTAGTGTGCACATCCTTTAAACTCACCCTACTGCTTTAGAGTCTGCTTCTGGGTCCTACAACCTGTTATCTGCCTGAGCACAGCTGATCCTGACAATTTTGTCTGTTGTTAAATTGCAACTAGGTTATTCTTTTTTTTCTAAATATCAATATATGAAAATTGCGAAGTCTTCCAGCTACGATTCATGGTCAGCACCTTGAACCCCTATGCCACCAGGTCATCACAGTTTTAAACACAATCTGAGTTAGTTAGTAAACTAACAGTTTTGATTCAGATTGCATGTTGAGTGAGATGTTTCCCATAAAATCAAATGTCTTTTAAACCAAAGCTGTTTGAGATGAGTCGTTTTCTTACAAGCAATGTCTGCAGATGTCCCAAATCTCTGGGGTTTCAGAAAGTATTTGAAATAGTATTTACTGTTACATAATCTTGTGCAATGAATTACATTCTTTAAACCCACTATGGTTGTCCAATCATGAAAATATTTTGGATGATAGAAGTGAATGTGATATAGAGGAAGGAAATACCTCTTGATTATACAGCACATAGATTACTTGTTGATTAGAGCTGTACGGGGCTTTTTGGAAAATGTTTGCATCACTTACAGAATTTTTGTTGCATTTGGATAAACCCATGTATTTAATAATCCATATTTATCCAAATCATTACTTTGGTCATTGCTGAGGGTTTTTGCATTTAGTGGGGCTCACAGTGTGAGTCATATTAGTAGTGAACATCCACTGAGACTTCATTTCCGTTCAGAGGAACTGAGAGCTCCCTGGAAGCTGCTCAAAAATGTGCTCTCTCTTCCTAACCCGCTTGCTCTCTTTTTCCCTCTATCTCTTGCACACAAACACACACACAGATGTAGAAAAGCGGCTCATATCTCCTATTCTGCTTTATTCTTTCCTAAAAATCAGACCCCTTTTGACACCATTTTTAAATATCTCCCGTTTTTTCTCTTATAATGTTTTTTTCACCTCAGCTCTTATATTTATCACATTTCTGCACAAGGAACATTATGGATTTATGCCACTAGCAAAACAAATGAAAAGTCCCCACAATGCTGGTGTGTTTCCCTCTGCATTAATCCACTCTAGCCATGTAAGATCGACTAAGAAGTTTAAATGCTGAGCTTTTTGTAAAGGTGATTTCCAGATCTAGGGTGAGAGGACAATTCCATAATTGTGAGCTGACTAGTGCACACTGTACATACCGAATTGTGTGTCTTGGCAGTGATGGTGCGGATGGAGTCTGTGTCCCAGATGACCAGGTCAGCATCAGAGCCCACGGCGATCCGACCCTTACGAGGGTACAGGTTCAGGATCTTAGCTGCGTTGGTGCTGGTGACTGCCACAAACATGTTCTCATCCATTTTACCTGTAGTCTGGGAGGGAAACGGGGAACAGTAAGCATTTGATTTATGTAGGTCCAGCTGGATTATATTTACAAGACATTCAACACTTAAATTTAAGAACAGCTTCAGATGATGCATCTTACTTAGCTGTAAAGATTTATGTTGCTGTCTTGTGATGTGTTTTTCTTAATCCCACTGATAAAATGGTCAATTACAAATATCCTGACATCACATACTATGAGCAAAATATTAAAGGAATGTCTTTATCTTTTCTCTCTTGCCAAGAGTTAAAGTAATGCACAGACATGAAAGGGGTATGGATCTTCTAATCAATCCAATCCCTTTTCATGTCTGTGCCTTATGTGTGGTGCTTTCATCAGGAGGCGATTAGGTTAGCTTAGCATAAAGACTGGAAACTGGGGGGAAATTGCTACCTTGGCTCTGTACAAAATTAAAAAAAAATACGCCTACCAGCATCTCAAAAGGCTGCATTCAGTCCAAGTTTGGCTTGAGCGTTAAGTAACTTCCCTAAGGAAATACATTCAGTTTAACTTTTGAAAAGCCTTTTTTGCAGGCAGCACAGCACTCCACAGCTGTCTAAAGCTACATGCCCTGTGTCTGTTAGCAGTACACTGATGCAGTGATAAGAAGCGAGAACGAAGGGGAAAAATGAGGGCAGTGTGCTGTATCCAAGGGTGAAGGAAAGGACAGATGTGGAGATAGAAAAGGAAAAGATGAAGCAAGGCAGAGACAGTGACAACAAGGCAGTGAGATAAAGCTGGAACGAGGACGGAGAGAGGAGGGAGGGAGAGACAATAATAGTTTAGTCTGAGCAATGTCGGGAAAAATTTGGAAAGCCAGATAAAAGCAGAGAGACAACAATGAATCTTATTAGAGGATCCTTATTATTATTATTATTTTTTGTAGAAACTGCAAAGATGAGATGTGGATTTGACAGCTCAAACTGAGCATCACAGAACAGAGACAAAGCTGAGGCTTAGATATTATGATTTTTCCTAGAAAGCAAGTAAATCAAGATGAAAGTAAAAGTCTAAAATAAACCTTGACCCCTCATTATCTGTTTGCTTTTTGTTCTTTTCCTTCTTCTGAAGTTTAAAAATGGAGCAAGAAAATTAAAACACTAGTAGTCCTCACCACAGCTTTATCCCAAATGAGGGTCATCCTCTCCTCCACACCGTTGACACCCTCTGGGATCTGAGTGAAGTCATCCTTGCCAATGGCCTTCTGGGACACACTGAAGGTGCAGTGAGCACTGCCAGTAACACTCAGGTCTCCACTGGGACAACACACACAAAGAAACATAAAAATAAGATAAGATATTATTAGACCGGCACAGCACACTTAAGTAAAGTACTTCAGTCACAGGGAAAGATGTTTATTTACTTTAGAAGGAGATGCACAACAGAACAAGGACTGTTAGTGATTTAAATATGTGCCGCCGCCAGAGTTTGTTCCTCCACTACAAACTTTTACTGATGTTTTACTGCTTCCATATGACACTCTAACTCACTTACTAGATGAAGAATGCAATTTCTGTTTCATGCATTAATTTAACTAACTAAATGCAGCTTTCTCATTATTTTCAGTCAAATGTAATCTTTGCATACCTATGTATAGAGAACAGGTCATAAAAGGACACATAAACAGTGCCAAAGTCAAATATTAGCTCCTGCACTCTGTCAAGATGATACATTTTTTAACAAAAGTTCTATTCTGTGATGTTTATTAGGCTAAGTGCCTGTGTGTGGAAGCGCATATTTGCCTTTCTTGGCCAGACCAAGGGAGAATGCCTTCTGATGACGGAAGGGTTGCAGAGTAAAGGCAAAAGTTTCAGCAAAGCATTGTAGTTAAATCAGTCATGCTTTATTATAACACAACACACAGTAACCATGGAGCTTATTAGTAATTGATCCTTGGTATTCATCTGTGTCTATAGAACTTTCAAAAACTTTTCAGTTTGTGCCCATGCAAACTGAACCAGCGTGTGGTGGTGTGTGGTTTGAATAGGGATTTAAGAATACTCTAGGAGTGACTACACCATTAAAATGTACACTATAGTAGTATCACCTGACATAATATTGTGTGAAATACTTAATAAAAATTATTTGGATCACATCTTAGCCAGGCACAAGATGACAAACAAGTCAACAACCTAACCAGAGGGAGGTGCTGTGATACGTACCTGGACAACAGTGTGTTCAGATAGTCTGGAGTGGTGGGATCAGGGCTGAGAGGAGGTGATGTTACAAAAGAAGCAGCCTTGGCCCAATTCTTGCTCCAGTAATGCGTCCCATCAGTCCCCAGGCTGGCCGTGATTGGCTCCCCAAACACAACATTCCCTGGGAAACAAATGGCGGTATGACTGTTCAAATGCACAGTGCTTAAAATTGATTTTTTTTAGCGATTTGTGCCGATTTCAAAATCACAATTTGCATCAATCAGGCCTGATTAATTTGTCAGCAATTAATTTCACTAAAAGCATTGGTAATTGGAGTGTGTTCGTTCATGGTAAAATTTATTCTCTACCACGGGTGGCTAACTGAAGTATCTACAAAACAACAACAAAATCACAAAGACATTAAGACATAAGTCAAAATAGTGTTTAGCAAGCGTATTGTGGGTCATTCTGTCATTATGAGTTCTTATATTAGGGTTTGGAAGATCGGAGCGAGTTAGGTGGTGCAGACACAAATCAGCTCAGGATTGAACTGCCGGAAAGGATACCAGATATTATGGAATGGAATAAGACTGTCCTTTGAGGTTGTTGTGAGCTTTTCTAGGTTTTAAAAAACCAAAGAAATATTTAGAAAATGTCTTGTTTGTCTGTACTGATTTTAGTACCAAGATTTAAGCTAAACAAGAAATATATGTAAATGTTGTAAACAATGTTAGACGATGGAATGACCATAATCATTACTGAGTAATATATTGTATAGTAATTTATATATATATATATATTAAAGACTATTTGTCATACTATGATGATGCAAAGATAGCCTTTACTCTACTACTACTCTACTCTAATACACAATGTGCTTAAGCATCACAATCTCCACAACATTAGACGGTCAATGCCCAGAGATGAAACTGAATAATTAGATAAATCTCAAGCAATATACACAATCTAAACTAAGCTTTTCTGGCAAAGATAAGTGCTCCTTTAAATCCATTTTCCAGTTTCTTATTGTGCAATCTAATGTTTGGGATACTGTTATTCACATGGTGGGAGAGAAATTTCTTTCCTATAAAATAAAACCTATAAATAAAATAACTCCACCATCTCTACGTTCCCTCAGTTCTCATTCACTGGGTACACAGCTACCTCAGCAACAGACCATAAACAGTCAGAGAGGATTCTGTGACGTCCTCCAACATCATCACCAACACCGCAGTCCCACAAGGTTGTGTCCTTTTCTGTTCACCCTATACACCAATAACTGCACCAACCCCTAATTTGTTACCACATATATCAAGTATTCTGACAACACTGTCATTCTTTATCTCCTCAATATTTGTCTACCCACCCCCAACCTCTCTGACCTCAATAGGAAAGCCATTTTTTTCGGAAAGCACACATAATAGTCCACGACATCAGTCATCCTCCCAACACATTCTTCGCTCTGCTACCATAAGAACGTAGATACAGATCCCTAGCCTGGAAACGGGCTCGCTGTAGCAGGAGTTTTATCCCCTGTGCCATAGCACTCCTCAACTAAGTACTTGCTAAGTAAAAAGTATGTTTGGTTTGGTGTCAATTTGTGTATAAAATGTGCTGATATATGTTGTTAGGTATGTTCATGTTGTTTATATGTGAGGCTATATATGTGTAAATGGTCTAAACAAATTTCCTGAAAAGGACAATATAGAATCTAAGATAATCTAATTTCAGACAATCACTTAATGTTTTTAATGAGCCTTGGACATAAACATATAGTTTTAAATATCCTGCATTGTGCAGTGAAGGCAACATGCTGCTCTTTACCTTTTTTCCGGGCCTGTGAGATGATGTCAGCAGCACTCTTGCTCATGACTCGGGTCACATAGAGAGGACAGTTGGTTTGGCTGGCGATGGTGATGGCACGAAACACTGCCTCCGCCTCCAGCTACAGAAGGGACAGGACATTATGGTTGACTTGGAAATGTTTTTCCCATTAGGATGTTCTCAAATAAACTTCAAGTATCTTAACCACAGCAAATTATGTATTTTTTAAGCTTTTTTAGAGAAAATGACAAGTGGAAGCTTGTAATTTCAACATCATAATTTGGTGAGGTTTATTCAGATACATTGAGTTAGGGTAGTTAAAAGAAAATACAATGATGTCAGAAAAGAGCATCTCACGCTCATTTACCCATTTTCATAATTGGAAGACTTATAATATTAACAAATATGGAAGAAATATGCACAGTATAATCCATAATATGCATTAAAAGCAAACATCTCTGGACATATATTGGAGGCCACCTGATTCAGGTTGGACAGCACCTGGCATCCTAAAATTTCCATTTCTATACTTGTAAAAGTCAGCAAGAACAACAAATGGCATTCAATATGAAATGGTAAAAAAAGTTGGCAATAGAAAGCCAAGCACAAATCCAGATGTGACGACCGTGTGGTTCGTAGTTTGCAAGGTGACGCAAACACTTTAGCAGATTATTGTGTTCTAGTCCTAGTAAGCTCAACCTGGGTCCAATAACCAATAAATTAAAACCAAACAAGACACCAGACATTGATAAAACACTAATCCAACTTGGCCTCTGCTCAATCAAATTATCTTAACAAGCTTGTAATTCTTCAAGACTCCACTTAACTGCACAACACTATGAGATTGATGGGACAACTTCACTCCACTGCACGGCAGAGCGGAAAGTCCCAGTTAAGCTAAAGGCAGAAAAGTTGCTGAGTTGCATGGCTTTCGTTTTGCTGTTTGTCTGAAGAAACATTAGCAACAATAATTGGGGGAATCTGAGAATTTTCACCTCGCCTCTAATGTGTCTGAAACCACATGTGTGTAACAAGAACAATGTGTGACGACCAGTCCAAGAACGTCATCGTGGCCCAATCCCAATGTCCCCCCTAAACCCTGATCCCTCACAGACTTTTCTGACATCTCCTGGTAAGTGATTGAGTGTAAGAGGCTGTAAGGGCTCAAAATACTGTGAACAGGAACGGGACAGCACTTTGCGACATTATCATCTTACCTTGACAATGCTGACACATGTTGCACTTTTTATTGACAATACAGAGTCGATGAGAGGTAGCCTCATTGTCAATCTACATTTGTCAATAATCAATGCACTATCGGTGGTCAAAACAGAAGTATTAAGCAAAAACTATAATAAATAGTTGAATAAACTAAGTGTGTAATAAGGTGATTGCATTCCTCTGACTTCATGTGTTCTACGTACCATCTAAAATCTATGAAAAAATTTGTCTTACAATTTTAACATCCATGCTTGTTTGTTTATCATTCTTTTTCTTCTCTTATAAGGCGAATTTGCTGTGATTTTTCTCTCGCTCCTACCAAGACAGTGTCCTGATTAAATAAAGTAATAACTAAAATCTTAGACATACTAACACAGCAAAACATTCACTGAAGGAGGAAAATACATAAAAAGGCATGAAAACACACTGTATCTAAATTATAACTAAGACTATGTATTTAAAAAACTGTACTTGGCTAATTCAGCTATTTAAAATGTTCATACATGCTTAAAATCATGTAATAAGTGTACCTCTTCTGGCCTGCTCAACACGTGTCCCTCTGGCCCAGTGATACCCATCTGCAGCATGCGGGCCTGCTCCTGTTGAACAAAAAAAAGTATACTGTTAGCTGCTAAGTTCAAATGCAGGATTACTTTTTGGTCTTCAGCGGTGTGAGTGCTTAGGATGATGTAAGGTTTTGGTCACGCTCCAAAATGATATTCTGTTTCTGTTTCTTTCTGCCTGTAAAGGATTTGAGACGGTTTTGTCATCTAGGTCAGGCCACACACAGAGGACTGTGGGAATCCACGAGCTGTTGAGGGTCTTTATATACATGAAGAACTGACTCCCAAAAATTCTGCCTGCGCTTTTATGTTGTACATACCACCAAAAATCAGTTCCAACTGGTTTTGGTAAGGTTATGAAAAAAAAAACGACATACAAAAAAAAGAAAAAGAAAAAACAAACGACAGTACAATACAATATAGGTTGTAGGTTAAAGATAATTCCCTGAAACAATGGAAAACACCTTCTGTAATCTACTCAAAAGTGGCACAGTCAGAGTTCCCTCTACTATAAATCACTTCCTGTTTGGCTATCTGGACCCATGACCAACAGGTAACATGGATTTTGTTAACAGGTTAGCATGCTATGGCCACATGTGCTTACACACTCAGCCACAGAGACTGGGGCTACACAATTTAGCAACAAAACCAGGACTACAGATCTACTGGGTTGGCAGGATGAAATAAATAATAGAACTGCAGAAACCTTAATGTGTTTAACCAGTGTGCAACCTACTCTTATAGGGAACGAGATAGCCCCATGGCAGTCTTCTAAGGAAATTTAAGAAAACTAAGTGCAATGGCTGGTTATCCAGTGGACTATTATGAGGACGAACGTGAGTCATATCATGCTGATGGCCAACCATATCAATCAGATATACACAGACGAGAAGCTAAACCAAAAGGACTCGTAACTCAAGAAACTGGAGCTGTTCCTGTGGTTACTGCTCTCCATAGCTGTCTGAGGAAGAAAACATCACTGCTAGGAGTGGGACCTGTTGATGACAGACTTAGAAAATCTAGATGTGTCTACAGATTAGAGTGATCCCAGCTGTGTTACTAGAAAAAGCTAATTTGCGATTCTGGACAACATTGCTGTGTTGGAGAATATTTCACCTCCCCAATATCAACTCGAAGAGGCTCGCTGGACCAAACAGAGACCTCTCCTTATGGTAAGCAACAGTGGTTTCAAATAGAGTTGGGAAAGTTACTTTGGAAATGTAATAGGTTACCGATTACAACTGTTAACCATTTTCAAAAGAGCTTGAATTGGCATTTTAATGGGCAGAAGGGTAGCGTGCAGATTCAAAAGTGAGAACCAATCAAAAACATCACAATAGAATCCAACTTTACTAAACGTCTGTGGCTGGAAATGGCCAAGGAAGCAATTGTGCACATGAAAAACATGCAAAGTAACATCTAGCCTAGCTTTTTACAGAAGATATTCAGATGTGACCCCAAATGTAATCGTGAACATTTTCATAAGTAACTAATTTAATTACACATTTTTTCCAAGTGACTGTGAGGGATTACAGTTATATTTATTTTGTAATTAAATTTACATAACTTACGTAACTTTCAGGACACTTTAGTTAAAGTCATCGTTATCCTCAAGCGAGCATCTAGTGGTCATAAGAGGAACTGCAGCTTTAGACACAGGAAATGGTTTGGTATGTATCCTTGGTGGTTGTCACTTGGTTACAACATGTCCTCTGAAACTGCACTAAGAGGATTCATCACACACTGGTCTAAACAAGGTCCATATATCTCTGGAGCAGTAAAGTCAGGACAATAATAATCTGGGGGTTCAGACATTTTTGGTCTTAAAGCTGATGGAAATCTGACTCATTGAAAGTCCTAGTTAAAGACTTGATAGGAGAGCTGGGATTTGAGATAAATCAGATCCAACACACACACTTACGCACACACATACACACACAGTGACAGAATCCAGGCATGGTCTGGAGCTCTGACTAATACCAACCCTCTCAATACACCAACTATTAGGGTCCATTCACTTTCATTTGCCCACAATACAGCAGAGACAGTGTGTTTAGTCTGTAGGAAGTGGAGATGCACTGCGATAAGGCTCGACTAGAAAGCTGAACTAAACTGAAATAAATCCCACTAAACTAAAGCAGATCACAGAGTTGGACATGAGACAAGTGATTAAAGAGAGGCAGTAAAGAACATGAGGCAGGGGAAATGGGAAAAAGAAAAACTGTTCAAGAGCTGTGTCTGTCAGTTTATTTATCTTTGTTTTTACCTCAGCGATGATCTCGCCATTTTCAGCATGGACCTGAGCGATGCCTCCCCTCTCTGCCAAGAAGGTAAAGACATCATAGAGCTGGAGGAGAAAGACACAGAAACAGTGAAATTACAGTGGCACTGCACTTATATTTAAAATCCTGCCTGGCTGTTTACACAAGAATCAGACACTCCTTTTTATCCTAGGGGTCACCCTGAAGCCACAATTTAAAAGAGGCCCACAATTTACATGATGTCTACCACGACACACTGCAATTATTGTGTGTGGTCTCCAGAAATGGTTAAACTCATGTGGGATGAGCTTCAGTTGTTGTTATGTTGCTGTGCCACAGTTCCTTAGTGAGCTGCATGACATCAGTGTTTCTAGCTGGACTATTTCAGTTGCCTCATGCGCTCCTCTGACCGATCAAATTATCTATGGCTGCATGAGAAAGGTGAACAATTGTGTCTCACACTGTCTGGACTTGCAGTTTAAACTCACACTGTACTTTACAGGCTGCATGTTACATACGGATAGGGTATGTCAATGATGAATGTTGAGTATTATGGTATAATATTATATTCCAACCAAAATGTCATATTTTACTCACTTTTTTAGACACTGTCACTGCATAGAGCCAAGACACTGCCATGTTTTCATGCTCTTTGACTATTCAGTTTCTCAGCAAGTCAGCAGTGATGGATTATATTGACAGCAATTGTTCGTATTGGATTGCTTAAATAAGATAATGATATTTAAATTACACACTAGGTGAAACCAAGATAATACCACCCCATGTTCATACAAGCCGCGAAAAGATCCCTTCCTAACGCAATTCCAGTGTAAGTGATGGGGAACGAAAGCCACAGTCCTCATTTCCTGCAAAGTTAATATTGGGGCTTCAGTAATCTGAAATAGCTAAATCAAGTGTTACACTGACACAGTTGTCTTGCTGAGCTGCAGTGGAAGGGAATTTTGTACTAAAAGGACTTTTGGAAGTCACCAACTTGATTTGTCTATGTCAGTCTGCAGAAGTCTCATATTAGCGTATGCATTTCTTCACAAAGGGAGAAGTGTGGATTTTGTCCCCCATTTCTTCACTGCCAGTATAGTGAGAAAAAAGAATTACAGTATGCAAAAACTATTGCGATGTACATATGTCTGTCTGGATTGTTTTAACTTAGAGTTGAAAAAATGTGGACTGATCCTTTACAGTGAGCACTAAGTTAAAGTTATTGTACCTCACTGTTGCTCATTTGGTAGTAATCCTTGTAAGCCATGTAGACCTGGAATGAGTTCACACCTGTAACAAAGGAAAACCATTTAAAGAAGAAAGCATGTGAACAATGGTACTTGAACCCCCCTAAAAAGGTCAAAGGTGGATATAAAAATGAACTAATAAGCATAATGTGGCCAGTCATGTTAAGGTTGGACAGGAGTCCAATCTTGTAATGTTATCTGATTTTTTAATGGCGTTGCTTATTTGCCTGCCAAAATACTGTAAAATGTCTTTTATTCATCAGTTACACAGTTTGTATTTGTCTCTCTCTAAAACATATCATTTAGTTACATTTTGCAATAGTTAAACTATATTCAAATTAGTAGTGATTTTTTTTTACTGCTAGAGGTTATCATCATCTGTAATTCTGAAAAAATACTTATTTTTAACTGCTGCAACTACAGTAGCAACTTCTGAACAACAATAAAAAAAGGGAAGCATTTTGTTGTATTTAGCTTCCCAGATTTATTTTCATGCATTCTCCAATTAGAAGTGGCAACTTTGAAAACTACCCACAATCACTTCCGTAGGTAGATGTTATGTTGAGCCATTACAGCCTACCTTTCTCCTTGATGAGGTTATCCACCTCCTGCTTTATGCTGTCGTTCCAGTGGGTGATATCCACGTGGAAGGAGTAGTCGCAGCAGGCCTTTTCATCGGCCCACTGCCTCCACTGGTCATATGCCTCCATCAGGCTGCTACCGGGCTCTGGGATCACATGGTCCACTGGTGGAGATGGATGGTAGAGGGGAGGAGAGGACACACGAATAAAGGAATGAGAGGGCGAGGAAAGGCGGAGAGGGGAGGGGAAAGATTGGTAAGTGAAATCAAATGGATAGATGGACAAAGGAGTGAGTGGGGTGGGACAGTCATACATAGAGAGATGATGACAGGGTGATGTCAGGATTTGTCTGTTGGTGTTTCTGCTTTCTCCCTGTATAGTCTATCTTGCATAATCAGCTGTCTGTCTGAGTTCCTGCAGTGCTCAGCCAGTGGGGATCAACCTTGTCAGATGTCGCATTACATTTTGAACATCTTTGTCTGGATGTGGGTGTCCTTGATTCATTTAGGGGCCACTTCAAATGCGGATATTTTTTATGTAACCACCATGATCAATCTTTTAGGTTAGAGGCACACACAGGCAGTGGATTTTTACTGATGGGATCATCCCATTCTATAAAGTAGTTCAGTATGCAGTAAGGTGCTTTTGGTGACTGCAATGGCACATAACATATGGGAGTTCTTGTGTTACAACATTAAGTGTCTTGTATACACTTAATAAAGTGTATAAACATAATATTGCCAGTAAGATTTGGCAACAATTTCAGTTCAAATAGTCCCACAAAGGCACACCTCCCTGCTGAAACATTTATTTCAATATATAATTAATATATAGCAATATATGTGATATAGAACTTAGATGCGCAATAAACTCTGGTCACCATTAGCTGACACAAAGCAATTCTTCACGTAAACTTAAAAAAGTATTCACTAAGAAAATAAGTATTCTCAAGCACATTAAAATACAAACATGACAAAATACATAGATAGATAGTACATGTTTGCCTTCGTGCCTGCAAGGTGAATATTCCTTCTGTGAATATCTTTTGTGTCTGTTTTCACTTAAATAATTCATGGACAGTAAATCCTCATTGTACACAGCAGTATCACTGTGCACAAAATATCCCGCTCCATCTCACTCAGCTGTAATACAATAAGATCCCCTGCTGGCTCACCACCTGACAGGCTTCTTTATCTCATTAAAGATGACCCAATCTGCTTATCTGGTCTTTGCATGTTAATAGGATAGAGCTGGAAACGGCATTCACAAAAAAAATAAATCACTGTTTACTATGTTGGCCATCTGAACTACTCTTTTGTTCATCATCGCGCAGGCACAACATCATCTGCTAGTTGAGACAGACATATACAGTACGCCATACACACAGGCAGATACTAACTACAGTACATGTTTTCACTTTCTCTCTCACCCGCTAGAATATAATCCCTCTATGAATGGAGTCCATGAATAGAGATTACTACAGTAGCACGTCTGTTAGTGAATGTATCCGTTTAAACACAGAGCCACCGTGGCAGACAAGCAGCCACCTCAAAAGAAGTTAATGGTATTAATGAGACTGTGGTATCTACCAGCTGTTGGCTGCGATAGCATCTGGTCTGTCAGCAGAAGCACACAAATAAACCCATAACATGCAAAGACGAGACACTCGTGTTGTATTTCCATGGGAAGAGTGTTTCGCTCCATGCCCCCTTTCTCAACCCAACCCCCTCACACTCTATGTATGGTCTTTTGTATGGTCCTTTTTTTTGGAGAGCTGCCCAAAAACAGCCCATCCCTTCTCTTTTCCTATGGTGGGGTGTCGGCCCTCCTTTTCCCCCTCTTTTTAGCTTTGGTCTCTGTCTGAAACGAAACTTTACAGTGTGGACGACCTTTCCTACAGTCCTTACCGATCATGGTCGTGCCCCCAGCAAGAGCAGCCTTTGATCCCTGTGCGAAGTCGTCTACGGTTGTGGTTCCACGGTACGGCATCTGGAAGTGCGTGTGGATGTCAATGCCACCGGGGATCACCATCTTTCCGTTGGCCTCGATGGTCTTCACCCCACCAGGCACGATCAGGTTATCGCCGATCTGCCTGTCGAGGGCAGTTGATGCAGTTATTATTGTGTGATCAGATGTTGCCACAACAACTGATGTTAGTATAGACTTGTGCTACGCGATGACAATGAATTGAATCTGAATCAGGGATCAATGTCACTGCATTCAAATTACACTGATATAGTTTCAAGAAAATTAATATAACAAGTGATTCCAATGAGAAGTTCCTGAACACTGATGTGCCGGAGGTGGCTGATTTCTCCGTCGACCCTAAATATGTAAAGGTGTCACAACTTGATATTGGTAGGATGAAAAAATCATATAAAAACACTGAAAACACTGACTGATTAAATTGACCCCCCACAAAAAAGAAAGCCATGCTTGAAGCAACACATTGTCACCATGTCAACACATCAACATTTCACCCCTGTTGTTCAGACTTCATAGAGGAGACCAGACAGACAGACTGGCGGGCAGAAACCAGTGTCTCTGTGAGTTTGCCAGCAGCCCAATGGTCCAGCAGGCATCTGTGTGTTTATTATGCAACACCAGGCTTTCTATGGGTGCCTCTCTCTGAGCTGCCTCACTAAGGGCCAGGGGGGACAAAGGGCCTATAACTGGAAAATCAAGTGGAAACAGAACAGGGGGAAAGAGAGTGACAGAGAGGACAGACTGATTCAGGGAGACACTACTAGAGGGGAATTCAACCTAACTTTCCTCGCCTTGTCTGGTAGGGCAGAGACATGCTCATGCTAGCTCACGAAATAAGGACTAAGGACTAAAACTGTCTGTTTTCACCCTACTTTGTCTTTGACCCAACCACCACCAACATAAACCCTAGAAACAGGGACTATCACACATTCTGGAGGGAGAGTCCACTAGACTGCTATGTTTAGTTTGGGGTCATTTAGACAGTAATAGTAATATTTGCACTTGCCTTAAAGTTTCCCTGTTTCTCTGAGGGTGATGCAACCAATTGTACCTACTAGTGTCACTTGTCTCAAGGTCAAAACATCTCCATCACCTCCTCTTCTTATACAAATTAAATTCTAATCCTAATCAAACACATTAATAATGAATCTACTTGTAAAGGAACATTGCGACTATTAGTTATGACAGCATTTTACTAACCAGTGCCACCTCTATTATAACATGAAACATGTAGTATATACACTACAGATTTCCAGGGGACTACTTTTTGCATTTGCTTTTGGTCAGGCAGAAGAAGATTATCCTTGTTACAGTGAAGTTTTTGGAAACCTGTGGGCTTGTGCTTCTTTCCCCCGATTGATGTCATTCATGCAGATGACCCACGTCTCTACAACAATGGTTGGGAGTTTAATATGACGATAGTGATATGATGATGACAATAAAGAAGCGGAATTTCCCTTTAACATTTACACTAATTCACCTGGCCAACCCATCTGATGGAATGATCAAGATACTTAACCTTTTGCACATAGAAGAATAAGAATTGTATTTCTCTCAAAAATATTTTAATGGGAACCGATGAGATAACAAACAACTCCACTTAAATACAGCAAAAGTATGATGAGCCTGAGTAGGAGTAGAGGGATGAAAGCAAATGGGAGTGAATAAAAGCAGAGCAGAAAGTTGGACAGCGGAGGACTTACTTAATAACGCCATCCTCCATGTAGATATCGGCATGGAAGGACTGGTCATCATTCACAATCCTCCCGCCTTTGATCAGAAGCCGGTCACTCTGTAGAGAAAGGGATGGTAAGAGAGTAAAATAGCAATGTTATAATTCAAAACAAATTTCTTCTGACAAAGATGTAGCTTGGCTTTAAACACTGTGAAGTAAAGCTTAATTGGAGGATCACTTCTGCTGGACAATGTTTTTCTATTTCCCCGTAGTTAAATTATGTCCTTTTTCCACCCAGAGGAGAAGAACAATGTTTCATTCATTCGTGCCAAGGAAGAGACGGGTCATGTTTGTCAGTCTTGTCCCATGCAAACACACCACATGCAGTTTGGCTATGGACTACCCTGTGTGTCTGCCCGCCCAGCTCTCACTGTACCCCCAAATCCTCCCGCGCAAGCAACTGATGATATTTTCAATTTTTTATTTATCCTTGTTAATCAAGGAATCAAGGTAATTTATTTGACATTTTACAAGACAGGGTTTTACAATAAAACGTAAGTTGTAGCCTTTTCATGCTACACACACACATAGAAAATATATACAAATATTTAAATTTTGAATACAATACAAATAAGGGCGGCACGGTGGTGCAGTGGTTGGGACGACCGGGTTTGAACCCCGGTAATACAGGGGCCAAAATAAGATTACTGGTGCACAAAGCAATGATTGTCACCACCATCATGGTATCCGCCTTACAGCAAGCAAAGATAACGTTTACTGGTACAAATCTGACTGGATAAATATGGGAGTGCCAGTTTGGTCAGACACGAGCTTCACAAAATCAGCAACTAGAAAGTAGTTCATAAAGATAGAGAGAGCAGCTTTCACTGTAACTTGTATTTCCCTGCAGTAAGATGACCTGCCATGGTGATAACATTTTGGAGGATGACAGTTTGCTGTTGGAAGCAGAACTGAAGCTGCTTTTAAGGACTGATCATGGATTAACATCTTAGCCATGTTTATCCAGATTTTGTTATGCAACAATACTGACAGTGTGGATGTTATTTTCTCAGTATGATCCATTTATCCAACAGACCAAATGCAATCGCCAATATCAATCCTTATCACTGAATGTGATGCACACACAAATAAACCTACAAAGCCTTGTCGCATCTGAGGAACCGCTCAACCTCACATCTTGTAATATGGTCTGATCTGGGCGTTGCCGTGACGCCACATAGTCAGACATAAAATCTGCTGCTGCTGCTGCACCACACACTGACTCTAGCAGACCGTTGTCATGGTGACGGGTTGACTGCAGGGAGACAGACGAAAGAGGAGGGGAGACTGGGCGGCTGCTTTTGCTGACTTGTGAGATAGCTAGTTCGGTGAACAACTGGGTGTTGAACAGGATAGAGAGGAGTTGTTAGTCGGTAGATGGGTTGATGGTTGGGTGATCTGTAGGCAAACTGTTCATGTAAGCTGGTGGTTAATTGACAAGCAACACGAAGATAGGCTGAAAGTATTATTTGAATAATGGATGCATTGTTCAAATAATCTTTCAAGCAAAAACTCTCAAAATTAGCTGGTTTCGTCTTCTCAAGTGAGAAGACTTACTGCTTTTTTTGTCTTATAAAATACTAAACTGACTTGTGCATTTTCGGTTGAGTTTTCCGCCAAAATAAGTGGCTGCTGCAGCTACTTCCGCCGCCTCAAACTCCTCCTTACAAGCTAAGCTTTGGGGATCATTCTCCTAGCAAATCCCTGTTGTGCTCAGATTCTTAAGGGCAGAGATTTTTTTCTCACCAATTGTAACCATAAATTGTCACTTCCCAAGTGTATCTGACCGAAAATACATTTTATTCATCAATTATGGTAATGAATTCATCAATTAAGTAAATTATTAAGCACAAATGCTAAACTTTTGATGAAACCAGCCTTGAGACTTAACTTGAGACTCATCCTCAGAAGACTTGAGACTGTACTCGGACTCGAGATTTGGCACTATCCAAAAAGGTTTGGTGCATTAATATTAACGAAATGTTAGCATACATGTTTTGCTCAGCATAAGCTATTGATAACTTCAGCTTACTACTAGGCTAGAGAAATGTTTTAATTTACATTAGATGTCATTAGTTGGAGAGCAAGTGTAATTATTAGTTATTATTGCATTCATAATGTTAGCAATATTTTCCTGTTACCCTGAGTAACGTTAGTCTATAGGCCTATCCATTTTTTAACCGATACTTGGTCTATACTGTAGTATGTATATGTTCCGAGGCAAAATACAGTTATTAACTTTAAAGGAAAGCTTTCATTCTCTATTATCTTTATATTGCATGTAGCCTCTTTAATGTTATCATAAACCAACCTGCTGATGCTGTATGTTAATAGATAATACTGTACATGCTTTGTATTCCTTAGATATACATAGCTATGCGGTGTTCTAAAAAGGCCGGGTGGTATATAGAAGATGATGTTAGACAGATTGACTTGGACTTGTGACCAAAGACTTGAGACTTATCTTGGACTTGTAAGCATCTCTGATACCAGCTTCTCAAATGGAAAGATTTGCTGCAATTCTCTGTTATGGCATTTTAGGTTGAATGTTTTGGGCTGTTCTGGGGACAAGAATGCAATGTTACACATTAAATGACAGATCAGTTAATCGATGATAAAAATAACTATTAGTTATACTTCATCATAAACATTATCTATCTTCTGTATAGGTAAAGAAGACACTTACTTCAAAGACTTAGTAATATCACACTCTATAAAATAGCAGGACTCAAGTCCTTACCCTGCTAAAACAGACTGACTTTCATATTTTCCCATCAGTACATGTGTGCAGGGATTTACACCCCTGGCTGTGAACCCAGTGTTTCATCACTGTAATGAACTGCAGCCACTCCTTAACAAGTCAGAAAAAAGGAAAAAACACAACATAAGTATGTGGCTCAAATGATACAAGCTTAATATCTGCTGAGCTCATAAACACACACAATGTTTGTATTACTGTGTATTTGTGTTTGTGTGTATGTGATGTAGATGGTGATGGAGTAGTGTGAAACAGAGCCCAGAGCCTTCCCAAGCAACCACACCCTGAAGCAACACATTACAACACACAGTAATCACTGGCTGGAACATAGCGCCAGCATAGATCATACTGTAGAGCATGCTGCCATAGAACTGTCAATCATTAGCTCTGAGACTAATCTAATTTTGAGCTTGAATATAGAGTGCATACTCATAACTTCATTTCACCTTTCATGGAAGTACTGCAATATGATTCTAAGTCTGATTCAGATTAAAAAAAAAAAAAAATACACTTCAGACCAACATATAATCAAAGTCAGCACCTTAAAATCAGAAACCTAGCTTCATCACAACATCACGAATCAATTAACCACTAGCTTTGACAATACTTAGAATAAATGACTACACAATTACAGTAGCTAATAAGTCCATTAGTCAATCAACAAGCAAAAAAATAAAAAAAATTGACAACAATTTTGGTATTTGATTCATTGTTGAATTCATTGATCAAGCAAAAATGGCCATCATTCATTGTTTCCATCTTCTTGGATTTAAGGAATTGTCATTTTGTTCTGTTTTGTATCATATCAGTTGGTCAGAGAACTTTTTAAAATAGGTTGTCATTTTACAGACTGGATGGGGAAAAAATAATCAGTCGTGAAAAAAACATTAGCTGCAGCCCTCAAACAGTAATAATAGAGTTCAATACAGACCTACTCTTATCAACTGCATCAGACGAGTAAAGATTTTTTTTATCTGATTTATAATACTGCAGTGAGGGGTGTGCCTTCGTGCATGGGTGCCTTACGGAAGAGTTTTAGCAGTCTCTCTCTCTGTCTCTAACACACACGCACACACACTCATATTCCCCTTTGTCAGTTTCTGCCCACTCTCCCTTCTGGCCTATAACAGCATGCAAGATACCACAATCATTTGACAATCAATAGCTTTCCATTTCCATTACAACACAGCAACTGTCAGTCTGCTGAGTTCAGTATTCCCCAGTAAGTGCATCTGCCAATGAAATACTTAATGAACTAGACTTGACATATGTCCAGTAAGTGGAAAACTAGATGTTAAAATGCTTAAAGTCAACAACTTAAATCATCATTCAAAAATGTAACTGTACAGATATTCTGAATGGCAACAAGCATGACCAAACTGTCAAATAATTTCATGAACACATTACTTAAATCTAAGTGGTAGTACTGTTTGGCAAGGCAGTATGGGTAACCAAACTGTCAAGCTTTGTCAAAGACACATAATCTGAGACAGGAGTTTTTTAATCAACACTTCTTAGTCTCACTTCATAAATCTAAATGCCGACCTAGCATTCATTGCGGCTTTTTCTTGGAATCTATGACAAATAGGCTACCACATTTGCCAGTGCTCATGTCATTCAACCACAAACAGCAATATGTTTCACTCCTGACGTTTCATAGAAAATATAGCAAGTGACGGCATACTGTTTCCTAGTGTTGCCACAGTTGTGAAGTCAGTGTGTTTCAGAATTTATTTCATTTTTTCCAAAAATAATTTCTCAGCATTTCTGCCTTAGTCTATAAGAAGAGGGATCTGACACGGGGCAAAATGTCCTTTACTACAAGTGGGGATATCATGGGTATACACCCCAGCCAATCATGCCACCAGGAAGTCCTCCCTTTAACTTTCACTAAGTTTTTACAATTTCAAAATATAACAATTTTCTTCCTTGCGTAACAGAAACTCTTGAGACAGTATAACCATTTGTGCTATTACGTGGTTATGGGAATAAACCTAACCATTTGTTACAACATTAACGAGACAGCACCATCCACATAATGAACAGATACCGCAGTCATAATGCTGTTTGAATATTTGTTGCAGCCCTTACTGTGGCAAGGACAATTTAATGGCATTCAGTGGTTGTTGTGGTATTCACATGACAGCATCTTGAATCTGAGATGGGACTGGATGCCCACTAGTGTTTCAAGATGGTGGACTTTGATCGAACAAGTCTTGATGAGCAACAAGAGTGAAAACTATATAATAAAGGAAAGCCTTGTTACCTAATGTTGTGGTAAATGTATGATCTGACTATATTAAAGACATGCTACTGCCTTCTCCAGCGCAGCTGTTTGCACCATAATGGATATTGATTTCAGTTGATTATTGCCCACACTTCCCTGTGAATCCTTGATGGATATTGATTTCAACTCATATTCCCTACCTTGTTTTAAAACATTTTCTTGGTTACTGTTCCCCACATTCAATGCTCTGAACAAAACTACACTTGCAGCACTTGAGACTGCGAGGTCACCCCACCAATTGTACACTGGACGTACAAACAACAACAACAAACAAAAGGATTTCTCTTTTTGTTGGGTTTAATACATAGGACGCAATGAGATACTGCTTCACAGGGACACCTCTTATCTGAAGGCAAATGCTAAAGTTAGGAAGCCAGCTAGTCTGCATGCTCAAGACAGTATTTCAGATGCCACTGATCAGAATTACATAAAGAATCCAACTTATGCCGCTGGTTGGATTTTCATGGAACTTGTGATAACAATGCATCTTGTATTTTGAAGTAATCTATCATGTGAAAAATACTTGTTTTTTGTACCGGTCTGCCCTACGCTACCTGTACACTAGGAGTTGTGAAAAATACCATGCTCCATTCAGAGACTGAATCATTCGGTTTTGGACTGGAAGAGGCAACTCTCAAACTGGGACAAACCCATTGACCAGACATTGACCAAATAAAGTGATTTTCTGGGTTTCCCAGAATAAGCAGCTACAGCTGTGAAGAAGAGCCACAGAGCATGTAGAGATACAATAAGACTGTGGAACCTACACGTCTGTCGCTTTCTAAAGAGATTCATTTAGATAGCTTGTATGTTGTGTTGCATTCTTCAATTCCACGCATCCTACCTACGCGTACAAGAAAATACAACAAAAGGAAGTCTTTGCAACAATTAGTTTCATTCAAAGCATATTTTCTGTTAATGTCATGTTAACAACATGATTGAATTTTGTCATCTCATGTCCAACCGGGTTTTTTCAGAGAGTAGTTTGAGACATGTTGGTTTTAGGAAAAATAGTAACATAATTAAAGTATATTAGACCACAAAGATGAAAACTATCTTAAAATAGAAAGAGAAAAAAATGGATTAGTCCACTTGGGTTAGAATATTTACAAGACATCGATGATGATGTTGATCCTAATTTGCTCTGACCTTCTAGGGTCACTGACCATGTCCTCGTTAGGCAATCGTGTCACTGTTAGAGCATAATCTCACTTGATGAGCTGTACATAGCAGCCACAGGAAATAATGAACAATATAGGTGTGTTCAGAACAGAAAGTGGAGCACAAATTTTACCGCTGAACTGTTTGTGCAGTCAGTGTCTAGTCGCCAAGCTGTTACTAGCCAATAAAAAACAAAACAAAACTGTGCAGTACAAATTTAAGGGCCAAAACAACACAACCTGTAAAGCTGTAGAGTCAAATACATCTATATAAAATATCTGACTAAGAAAAGATGACATGATGAGGATCTAAACCCTAAATGATGGAAACATGAATAGAAATGTAGCAGTGAGACAGCTTAAAGGTCAATGATGTGCTTTTTCTATCATTTTAAGGATAATAAATACTAATTTGTGTGTGTGTTTGGGAGAAACAATGTAAACAAACGACTGTTAGCAGGGATTTATACTGCTCCAACCATCACAAATGTTTCTTATTCATCTCCACTTCCGTATGGGTACTTGTTTATATGTGTGCGTGCGTGACTGTGACCTACTCTCAATACTTTGTCGCTGGCTAAAATGTAGAGGATTTGGTGTTTTACTACTGTAAATTACAGAGTGCAGGATTCCTTCAGCTGTCTGAGAGTCAACAATTTAGGGCAGTTGGAGGGGGATTAGCCAGGGTTGTAGCTTGTAACACGTCACAAGTAACACAAAGGACAAAAAAGTAGGTTTATTTTTTATTTGTCTTATTTATGTTGTAAAGATTATGTTCATAGATGCTTTATGAATAAATCATATTGTATATTTTGTACCTAAGTTATTGGAAAAGGCAAATCATATGCAGCGCCCAAGTGGTTTAGTTGGCTACACGTCCATTTCAAGATAACAGCAGATTCAGGCAACAATATTAGGCCAGGCAGCTCAAAAGTATGATAAAATAAAGTTTTCAATACCTTAATGTAGATTAAACAAGTTAAATAATTGTATTAAACAGAAATAGTTAAATTAGATATAATCAACATGCAATGCAAAGTGCATTCCTTAGAAATAACAAGTTGCATGGTCAGTGACAATTTCCAACTTGATGCATAGCAGGTGGTAAGACTTATTATTCAAAAAGAGACTTGAGACTTGGCTTGGACTTGCAGCATAAAATGACTTGTGAGGATCTCTGGCCTGCACACACTAAACAATATTAAAACACAAATTAACTTTACTACTTTATTGACAAAGTACTTTTAGACTTTTACTTGAGTTGGTTTGTCAAATGGTGATTTTACTTTTACTTGAGTAATATTTTATGGGAGTAACTGTATTTTTACATGAGTAAAGATTTTCAGTACTCTACCCACAACTGGGATTAGCTTTAACACAAGCATCATGCAGAAATCACAACTGAGGTCAATCACATATGCTTATAAAACGTCTGTTCCAAGTTGCTTAAATCAAAAAAATATATACAAATGCCTGTTAATAATATAAAATACTAGAAATCTGCTTTACTCTTCTGAAGCATTTTAATGTTTTAGGTCACTGAAAAAAAGGAATTAATCCCTTTTGTTCCTTCCTCAACAGCATCTTCCCTCTAGTGCTGACAAACTCATCTATTACATTTCTGGCAACAAAGTAGAGTAAAGTTCTGCTGGAAAAAAATATCGTCATTCAACTCTAAAAAAACAAAGCACCAGAAATAAAGCACCTCTCGCTGCACAGGAAACTGTCATTTTCTTTTACACAAGCCAGTAGTAATCAAAAATAGACGGCAGGATGTTGTTCTTGTACTACTACGCTGATATGGACTGACAACATTTTTCCACTTCCACCAGACTGGAGGGAGAAGTGTTCATAAACTGGGATGCAAATTAATAATAGCCTCTCCTTTTGTGCTTAATAAGTGGGAATCGTCCTGGAAAACTCCATGGCTAAAAAAAAAAACAGGCCAAAGGGGCAGAGGACATTAGAGGAGACTTTTGTGTGGGTGGAAAGAGCAGAGGGGAGGCAGGCAGGGACCAGTGGAAGACGGAAGCCATCCTGAATGTGCACTAGTGCCTGTGCTTCAGCCCCGTTGCCTAGCAAGCAAAAATATTTACTCTTTACCCAAAAACTGCAGGGATTTTTTTTCACATTCTGGAAAAGTGAAAACAATGAGACTTATCAATCTATATTAATTGCAGCTGCTCCTGCCAGCCACGGTCATAGAGAAATCCTGCTTGTCTGCAATGTTGATTTTGTCATAGGCTGCACTGGTGTAACCATGGCAACAAAAAACCCCATATGTATCTGATCGAGCCAGACAGGTTAAAAAAGTATAAACTCTCTCAGTTAAGAAGTCTGTTTGTGTGTGACTGACTCTGTCAAATCACATCCCCACCCGAGAAACCAAACAGTGGTTGTATTTTCCTGCCATCTCAACTGTATGTTGGTCGCCATGGTGAGTCGCATGGCAACGTCTGGGTGGCCACGGGGTATTTTGTTTGAATTCAAGCCCACTTTGCTGCAGACTGCGGGGTGATGGCGCACTCTGGTGTGGCGGAGCCCTGTTTTGTGGTGCATCAACAAGGGGGAACGGGTTTCATGTCCCGGGCAGAGTTGCCGTCTGCCGGCCGTGTTTCATGCCCACAGATGCTTGTTCCAGCTGGAGGGGATTACTGATGACATGTACCAGCCTGGAACAACACTGAGGGTGCTGTGAGTGGGTATGAGGGAAGGGAAGAACCACACCTAGAAATCTGACAGAGCCACTCTGGCGGAAAGAAGACGTAAGGACAGCTTACAGCTGGAATAGAATGAATAGGCATAGAAATACAGAAGAAAGTCTGGGACGGGAGGAGGGTTATAAGCAGGTATAAGGTTGTTGTGTGGAAGTATGTCCATAAAATTATTTTATGGCATCAGCACTTACTGGTGAGTTGTTTATCTACTCTGGTATGGCTGGTTTATTTGGTAAATAAAGTGAGTGTGGAACTTTACAAAGTTAAAGAAAAATGACCGCTGCTGTCCTCTGTGGAGCAAGCTACTACTTTTGAACCACCTTTTAAAAAACACTACCAACATTATTGGGGACTTATTATTTCTTCTGATTTCACATTTAGGTTTCTGATCACTTCAAGTTTTAATACTTAATGCTAGTGGTGGGGGAAAAAATAATTTCTTAGATGCATCAAAATCGATTTTCTAAATAAATAAACTAACTAGATTACTTTTCCCAGATCTAATGGTTATAGCTCCTACACAGTGGACTTTAGTGCAAGTTAGTCTTGAAGCTTTTTTTTTTTTTTTACTGGAAAACAACGTTTTCTTGGGGGAGAACAATCAAACCCGTACGGATTGTTACAGTTGCTTTGTTTTAAAAGGACCAAGTGGTCAGACGGTGAGGAAAAAATAAAATCTTGTATAGAAAAAAACATCTAATCAAATCGAATCATGAGGTGCCTAGAGATTCCCACCCCCTACTTAATACCCCACTTTTTATACTATTATGGCCTGCCTTTTTTCACCAACAGCCATCCATCCACCGTGACCTCCTCCCTATGTGGACGTTGGCGCTCCATAATAATGTCACATGACCTCCTTCTTAGCTCCCATCATAATTACTATAGACGCTACAGGGCGTTGTCACTTGGACGTAATCAGATGTCGTTTTGGAGCACTTGCTAAAAAAAAATGTGGCTGCTGTTCTTACCCCAGTGTTTGATCCAGGTATTATTTCTAACGGAATAACACATCCTGTTTTATTGCCATTACCAATGGTAACCACAGGTGTCGCCAAATCAACAAGGAATTACACTTTAAGGATTATAACGTCAATCTGCTGGGGGGGAAAAAGTGCTACAACATGGTATGTTGATAGCAAAGACTGATGAAAGTAGTAAAGCAGTATTAAAACTGTGCTTCATCACATCATGTTTGAAAGCCAATTAATTAGTCCCCTGTGAACTGAAGTGGTGTGAAACCACCTTATCTCTGCTCTTGGTCAAGGACATCAGTGAGATACTTTGTACTGTGGTAGCAGCTGAATGTCAAATGAATGTCTAGTTAACACATTAGTTACAACTGGGTGGAGCTTACCTTTGCCAATTACAACAATCTCCCAACTGAACATTTTAACTTCACTACCAAGATAGCATGTTGAGGCCATCAGACAGCACACAACTCATTCATGTTACAAATTCTTCCAGTGCGTGATTTCTTGCCTCAGTATCAAACTACAAAGAGAGGAGACAGATCTTATCTTGGTGAGTCTAAAACTCTGTGTTGCAGCATCACTTACAGATTTTGTCTGTGTATGTGGGTGTTTTGACATAAATATCATGCCTTCTGCAGGTTTAACAACCCAAAATTCTACAATACAAGAAAGCTAAAGAAAAAAAAACTGAACCTCCCTGTAGGGGGTTGATAAAATTAAAATGTCCATCCTTATAATGGCTGTGTGAAACATGCCATGGAAGATTCTGGCCCACTTTAGCATTTTACAGAGACATACCATACTTAAAGAGTAAATACATCAAGAGGCTGTGCTCAGAGTACAGATTCTGAAAACAAAAACCCTACAGGCTAGAGCTACCCCCGTCTCCCCCAAAATCACCCCTTCGGTGTAATATCAGCTGAGGAGACGAGACAAAGGCTGTGTCTCCACTGCCGAGCAACACACCCCTGACTGCAGCCTGAGCTGCAACAATGAAAACTGGAAGGCAGGCATTTCAGACTCACATACACACACACACACACACACACACACACACACACACACACACACACAGAGGAGAGGGAGTGGGAGAGGTTTCTCTGCAGTTGTAACACCCACCAGCACCCAGCTGGCTGGCTGTGTAACACCAACCTGCCCTGAATTCAACCTCCATCCTAGATGCCCTGACTGACTGAGTCTGAATCTTTCTCCTTCTCATGATGCAGGACTACAAGCGCCCCATTACAAGGCTGGCTTATCGCGGCTGATCACAAATGGGCGTGTATTTCCCCCACCGCTCCTTTTCCTCCTCTCCCTCTCACTCCCCTCGGCACCAACCTGCAACATGAACCCATGTCTGTAATCAGCAGGGCATACATTTCATTCGTAACATTAAAATACATAAGGCCCCTTGTGTAAATAATGAGCTGATGTCCAAGAACTGCAATTCATTTTTACACCACTCGCTTTTGTTCAATTGTTTGCCAACTAATGGCCACAGGACAATATAATTAGGATTGTAGGATCATTAGGATACTTTGAAGTATGTCACTAAAACATTACATGCATGAAAATGGCAAGAGAAACTCATTGAAACAGAGACTATCATCACTTGGCCTATTCAATAGCCTCCCATATCATGGATCAGTCAGGCCCGAAATGATCCCCATAAGAGAGAAAGGGCATTCTTATCAGAATGGCTAAAATGTGATTTTAATTGCTCATATAAAAACACATAGCATAGCATAAAGCACATTAAGCAATATTATAATAATATGATACCAAACTACATTTAAAAATCACCATAAACTCACAGCTATGCACTGCAGACAGCAGAAGTCCCTGCAGAAACATTACAGTGATTTTTCTTTTCTAATGGGCGAGCCGGCTCGCCACACGCATGGATCCCCTTAACAAAGAAGATGCAGGACACCTTTAAGAAAACGCCTCATCCTCCTGCCTAACCGTCACTATGGCAGCCGGTCATGCAATTTCATGGTGCGTATTTTTTCCAGCGGCTCCCTGCAGTCAAGTCTGACAACGGAAAGAAATTATTGCGTCGTGCCGGTGGCCGCAAATGTTCCTGATCGCCGCGGCGCTGCGAAACGGCAACGCAAGACACTGGTGATTTGCAACAGCACGCATCAAAGTTCCCACAGCCGATGGAGCAGAAAATAACTGTGCTACTCACTGTGATCTTCGGGATGTTCTTTTTTCCTTGGTAAGACATGTTTCGCTCGGTTCCACCTTCAAAAGCAAGCTTTCGAAAACGATATTCCCTCTTTACGGATGCTGCAGCCTGGATGGGAGCTTCAGGGAATGGTCGCTCCTCTGTCAGTGCGATGTAAAGTGCCTCGCTGAGTGCTATAGGAGCGTCTGTGGTTCAGTCACCCGGCCCCTCCCTCAATAGGCTCAATTGGAAAGAAGCGGTGTCACAATCTTTCCACCGGGGGGCGCATCAGAGCAGCTGGTGAACGGCCTCAAGTCAGCATCCAGTTGTCTGCATTACTGGGCTGTCGCACATTTTTCTTGCACATAGGCTATTGGCTACAGCATTAATCCAACATTAGTCATTATTGACCTATCAGAGAGTTTTCCTGCTTCAAAAATAGCTAATAAATCTGATCCAGCTGGTCTGTGGTCTATTCTGTATCTGTGTGTATCACTGCCAAAGTCACTAAGGGTTTTAGTTGATCAGAGTAGATTGCCAGCAAAGATTGTTTGATTGTGTGAAGAGATTGTGTGTCACTATAAGGCCAAAAGGAAGAAGCAAAAACATTACTCACTAATCCCTGCTGTGTAGAAATCCCCATCATTATCCTCATTATTGCCATCCTAATTAACAACATTAGCTACCTACTGAAATGATTGATTCATTTATTTTATTCACCATACAGGCGTACACTGAATTACTTTTAAAATTGTCAATTACAAGGAAGGATAGTATATGACCAAACAAAAAAACACATTCATATTTGAAATTTAATATGTTCAGGTGTCTTACTTCAAAAACACAAGCAAATCTGTTCAGATAACACTAAATAAAAAAATTAAATCTTTAGCAATTATTATCTAAAGATTTTGATGTTTTGTTTTTCTGAACGCAGAGGAGGGGCAAAATGGTGTAGCAGCTGTCACTGAGCCTGCCCATGACATTACACACCCCACATGTCTACTCACCAGGACACACACACACAATCTCCCTCTCTTTGCATGTCCCCACCCAGCCATGTGTCTCTTTTGTTTGGACCTAAAGTGAATCCCCCTTCACTCCACCAGTCATTTCCTCCACCACTCCCCTCCTCAGCACTAATGCTCTCATAATGAGGAGGCACATGACATGAGGCTGTGTGTGTGTGTGTGTGTGTGTGTGTGTGTGTGTGTGTGTGTATACTATATACTACTACCATCAACCGGAGAACTCTCCCATCCCATTCAGTACACATATTTAATAGTTTTCAAGAAAGATTTAGGTTTACAACATAGAAGATTTTGAGTGTAATTTTAAAAGGTTTTATGAGAACAATGACGGCATCTCATCTCTCTTTTTTGTTTAGTTGTAGTAAGTGTAAGCTATATTCATAAATCATTAACATTGTGACTAACATACTGAATATCACATCTCTGTAGGCATTTACAAGGTGTTTATGGTGAGATTTTCATCTCATATACAGTTTATTTATAAGTTAACATAATGAAATCATTTAAATTTTGGTTACATCTATAGTATTTATGTTAATGCATTATGTGTGGTTGCATACATGTGCATACAATGTTTAGATAACCATGTTAAAATATTCAAGTGGACATGATTTCTCATGAAGTAATAAAAGTTATACATCACATATATACACTATATATTTCCAAATATCTTTTAAATGTTTCTCTACAGTCACAAATTCTACATATAGGGAGGAGAAACACAACTGATATATTTTTTCACATAAATCAATAGCCACTGATTGTTTTCTCTCTGCCTTTGGCTACAAACAGGAGGACACAGCGTCTGCATGCTAACGTGTTCTTTCATGGCATTGAGTCAGTAAGGCATTACCTCAGCATTTCCAGGCTTTGGAGAAGGCATCAACAACACACTGCTACCTCTGCAGACCACATTAACCAGCTGACAATGACAGACAGACAGGACTCGGACAGATCAAGGATGCAGAAAAAGACTCAGGTCAACAAAGCTCCACCAGCAGATTTAGCACCTTTGTGGCCCCAAATGGAAAGAGAACTGACAAACGTCCACTTTTAATAGCCAGAAATCATGTTAAATTACATCACTAAAATATACAGATTAGCATGGTCATGTTTACTGGCTAATGAGTGATCTCTTCATACCAAAGGATACCAGAGAATTTAGGAAGGTAAAAGATCTAATGGTGAGTGCAGCTTTTTCTCACTGCCGTTGTTTAAGAGAAAATGTTAAACGTCATGCTTAGGAAATGTATTTATGGCTTCCTCTGGTGGAAAAGGGCAACATAAACACCAGCACACAAATTCCATTTGGGTAATGGGATAAATTTGTGAGAAATTTCTGCGGTACTCCAGCAATTTAGTAATGCGTTTCCAAAATGTTTGGGGACTAGAAAGATGAAAACAAGATGGTCCGTATCAAACCAGCAGAGGATGAGATATCCACAGTCCCTAGTGTGAGTCAACTTTTAAAAATACTGGATCCTATATTTTCCATAATGCAACTCATTATACACAAACTTCACACTCCATAATGTAACACAGTCTTTCTGTTATAAACTTAAAGTCTCCAAGCCCAAACTGAGATAACCCTGATGACATCATCAGGGGTTAGACCTGACATAGCTCCTGCGGAGCCACAGAAGACACAACGCAACTGGCTGTGTACTCCTGATGACTAGTAAACTGAACACTATATGTAAATTTGATGGAGTACCCCTTTAATTACTGTGCAGTGATGCTCTTGGTGTCTTTCTGTGAATCAAGATTATAAGAAAATATTTTACCCACTGCAGCATTCAAAATAATGTGTGGCTCACATGCATAGGTGGGTTGCATAGGTACAATGGATAAGTGCATGTGGACAGGCTTAAACGTGTCAATGTGTATGAATGTTTGTTTACTGTGTGTGTGTGTGTGTGTGTGTGTGTGTGTGTGTGTGTGTGTGTAAGTGTATAAAGTGCTCCTCCCAGTCTGACTACCACCCTGCAGGATAACAAAGAGAGGGGGGTCGTCCCTGAACTAGCTCCCCTGGACATCTGGCAAACCACTCCCCATTGTTGCTGTTATAGCAGCTGATTAGATCACCAGACAGGAGGAAAGCAATAAAACCTATAATTATGATCATTGCTGTTTACTATGACCACAACATCAGCACAAGCTTTTTGACTATCTAAATTATTTTACCGTAATCATAAAACAACCATGCATGAACCATAACAATAAAACAGTTTCAGCATTATAATGTCAATTACATTCTGAATTAATTGAAATGTGTTTACTGTAACACCTGTTTCACTTGAAAATGAAGTGGAAAATGTGACGCTCAATTGTCAGACATCATAAACAGGAAGCGTTTCCACTTGTCATTATTTTGCATGAAACGCTTGCTAAGAATGACTGGCATGCAGAATGTACTAATGTCAGAAGAATAAGCATGTCCCGAGTCTGTTGTCAGTCTGATGTCTTCAAACAGTTTCCAAAGTAAGCAAAAAGCCCACACAGCCTAAACTCTCTTACGATTTCTGCTGAATCATCTGGTCCCTCAGGAGGGGCAATACTGCAATTCCACATCATGCCACATGGGGGGAAATTGGCTGCCTGCCACACTAAAGATGTCCACTGTTACATGTTTAAAGGAGAAACACAATTTTATACCATGATGGACTGTGGCATAAAGGATGTTAAAGGTCAGAAACAGGTTACATTTAGATTTCAGGACAGTGGAAGTAAATATATTATTAGGATGACATGAGGATTCAAATAGGTTAGTCAGGGTGCGTGCACCAGCCAAGTCCCAAACTGTCTGCTGTGAATCAATAGCAGCACAGGAATCAGTGGGGTGTAAATGATAAGGACAAACCATTAAGGACAAGCCAAAAATAGATATTTTAATACACTATAGACAAAATATAGATATAAACAGAGCTTTGTGGGTACAATCAGTCCCCATAACAACAGGGATGTAACTACTGCGTGCTGCTGAGTCTCCAATGAATCAGTGTTGGGACACAGTCTTGTTTTATGTGATTAGACATAGATCAAGCAAAATTCTAAATAAAAATTCTAAAAATTCTAAATGCCAAAATCATAAAAACTCATATCATCAGTACTGATTAGGTGTTTCTCCAAAAACATTATAGACTATCTCTTAATTAAAGTGCATAGTGAAAACAATCAAGAAAATGTTCTATTATATAAGACACTTCTTCATAAGGAGTTAATTATAAAGCAATATACACCATGTTGCCTAGTGTCATTCTAAACATGATTACAGTAAACACAATCGCTGCTGCTGATTTCCAACCAAAATTGAAGTCATGCTGATGATATGTTGATGCACTTAAGCAAACAATTACATTTTATTAGATTCTATGCCTCTATGACTTACTACTATTGTGTTACATCAGATCACTCCATAATGCCTAACTCTTTCCTGCTCCCTATAAAAATCTATTTGCTCCATTCATTCTTTATATGAGTATGTCTGTGCCAATATGTGGCCAGCCCTGCAATGACTTTGTGTGTGTGTGTGTGTTTGTGTGTGTGTGTGTGTGTGTGTGTGTGTGTTTCTGCAAGAGCCAGAGAGAGAGAGAGAGACAGACAAAGGAGACATGAATCATCATTTTTGGTGCCCAGAGAGTGATCTCAGTCTGACATTCGAAGACTCCTTTCTTGCTCAAAGCAAGTGTAAAGTAATACAGAATGTTGTAAATATGCAGTGTGCCTGCTTGGAATCACATACAAATATTCTCAGCACATTTTCTTCCATACACCTGTTTTTGCCCACACTCTTGGAGTCAGACATGATGAGAAGTGATATTGTATGAATTTTGGCGGCTCCATCATACTTTCAACTTCAAAGCTTTTACACATTTTTTAACTTTACTGATTTTTTTTATATATTTTTCATATATTTTGGGAGAAAAAAACAAGAAGGTATTAAAAAAAAACATTTTGCAAGACTACTGTAAAAGACAGACTTGAGGATAATTGATTTTTGTTTTTTACGTATGTCATTGATGCTCTAATTACTGAATTTGGTTTTTGGAGGGGGACAGAGAGTTAACATTTGCTTCTCTTTGCTCTGTTTCATTCCATAGTGATGAAACAATAAAGCAGGAGTGTGGGACTTTTAAATATAAATTAACTACCTTTACTTTCAGCCTTCGCAAAACATTTTCACACAATGGTGATTAAGCCTATCACCTCCACTGAAATCTCTCTGTGTTCGCGGTATATGGAGTTTTTAAATCTGCTGTCTGTGGTGACAATCCCACGCTGGCGCACCGGTAATAATGTGTTGTACATCAACCAGTAATGACTAGCTTACCAGAACTGAAAATGGGAGCAACAAAGAGTCATGCAAACAGCTCCACAATCCGCCATTGCTACAAAAAAAAAAGTTCCATTGTAGAGAACATAATTAATTTAGAATTTAGAGTTTATTATTTATTTTGTTTTTTATGATTGTATAGTTTGCAGTCATGCTAGTAAGGCCACTTGAATTGAAATTCAACAGATATGGCACAACTATAGAGTAGGCTATACAGCAACTATTGGAGTGTGGCAGAGTCTGCGGCTAAAAAACTCAAATGCGTCCAAGAAAGGTTTCTGATGGTCCAGGTAAAAAAGAAACTCAGAGTTCAGAGGAAGAATTACAGTCAAAAAAAAGAAAGCGATCCACAAACATGGATAACCATTGGTGTAGCTTTTCCTCATTGGAGAGCGCTGAGAGAAGGGAAGGGACTGACAACAGACACAATGTCGCATTACTGCTTTTGGACAGGTTAGTATTTGTGAAATATTAGGACTAAGCTATGTAGCGATTACATTTAATCTACCTAAATAATGGATTATTGTCTTAGGACTATGGAAGTTTCTCAGTATTTTTGTAACACAAGGCTTGAGGCGAGCTCACCTGAAGGCATACATCATAAGCACGCGTCATAAGTGATTGTGTTTTACTCTTACTGCAAGAAGGGGAGACAAAAGTTCCTCACTGCAGGCTTAAAACCCAGCCTCTCCTTTAATCTCTCTTCAAAGTGCGACATACCCATATGACATCAATAAAACATGTTGCTAACTGAGAACTCCTATGCTGTTTAGCAACAATAGGCCTTTTTCACTCAAAAATACATTAATGATGGTTGAATTCCATTTATCTCCTTCGGTTTCAGGGTGCTGGTATTGCGCATGCTGCCTCACTGTCACACTGCCATGACTTACAGGGACACTTTAACAGAGACAATGTCAAAGTTATTAGCAACACCTCTGCTTTTCCTATTCAATTGAAAATATCTGCTTTGAAAAAGGCCTATCTGGCATATAGTTTTCCAGAAATTTGCTTTGTCATAAAATGTTAACCTACCACATTTGGTATTGGTTTAGGTAATGGGCCTCTAATAACTACTAATGATGTGCGACTCCTAAAAGCCCCACAAACCATGCGGTTCCTTCTAAACTGCCACAGCCACCATAATATTCAACTCCTGGATGATAGCAACCAAGCAAAATCACTTAGCAGCTTTTCCAAACACCCACTAAGAACACCACTGCAACTATTCCAACCACCTAATGTCACAGCAACCACCCACAACCCCACAGCTTCCACCTGAAAACACCTCAGTAACCACCATGTTAGCAACAGTTCACTCCAAATCCAGGAAAACAAAACATTTTACATACTTTCTGGTTTTATGCAATCAACCACACAAGAACCTCAAACTACAGCCTCCAAAGTGACTCCAGAGTTGAATTAACACATCTCTGACACAGTCTCAACAAAAACAGAATAATAATAGAACCTTCATAAAGATGGAATTTATAGCAGGTCTGCTCTATTACAGTATGTTTACTGTAATTAGGTGTATCTACTAAAGTGGAAGCTTTGTGTGGCATTAAAAGAATTTGATTTTGGTTTCAGATTGGATACATTTTTTAATCATTTGATGTAAAGCATGACTCTAACACCACCTGAGGGCTGTACCATTGCTGCTTCACTGAAATCACTATTGTTTCTTATGTTCAGGCCTCTGTCAGAACAACATTCCTGCAACTTATTTGTTTTAACCTAGCCAGATGCACTAGGTGATTCAAAGCTGTTCTGCTTTTATTACAAATATATGCCACTAAAATGCACATGATTAATATATTCATTTTCTTGTTCTTGTTTTTTACTGTACATGTTCAGTAGGTTTTGAAGAAAGGGAAATGTTATATATTGCATTTTATGTGTATTACATGCCCAACCTATGTGAAATAACATCACATACAAACAAAAATGTAAACCCGGATGTAGTTGACACACTGCTATGATATCTCTGTCAGCACCTTTTTTTTTAGCTATGTCAGTGGCTTGCATTTTAGTTTGTAGCTTTAATGGACCTACAGTTGTCACACAAAAATAGCAGGTCAATATATTGCTAAATGTGTGGGCAACACTTGTTGCATTTTGTTTCAGTATAATATTTAGCATCATGGTGGCCAGCTCTGTGGTTTCACTAAGGCAGATGTAATGTCTGCAGGAGCTCAGACATGCATTTTCATTTGCCCAGCCTTGAGGCTTTCCAGTCTTTCTCTGTGGCCTTTTCCCACCCATTTTATTGTCTTCCATTGGCTGACTTTCCCTGCAGTATCCTTCAAGGGTTTAGGAATTATACTAGCCAAACAAATGATTTAATAAATGTTGGCTGTGGATGGTAAGTCTGTCTAATTTCCCAGCCATTTTGGCAGACGTACAATCTCTCAGGTGAATACTTTTATTGTGGGCTTGGAATAGGTGGAGGACAGATTTTTAATTTTATTTAGGTGTGGCCCACAGCTTGACAGTATCATTGTCAATGTGGCATTTGTGACTCACTTAATTGTGCTAATTATTTGCAATTTCAAAAGGCTGTAAGCCTGTACTGTCCCTCTTCATCTTTCATTAAATGTCATATTATTTTCTAATACTAACTAGAACGTTTTGTTCAGCATTGAAGCATCATTCAATATCACTCTTTAAAAAAAGAAAGACAGGTAACCAGAAGAGAAAAGAGTAAAACTAATAGGCACAACAGTGACACATACTGTAGAAACCAGTCCTGTCATTCACACATGATGCATCAGTCTGCTGCCATTCATGCAAAAGTTACAGTCTTCTTACCTTTTCATCTCCCAGGTTTTGCAACACTTCTTTACCGCCGCAGGTTCTGATCTCAACCCGGGGTGAGTCTTTCCCGCTTTGCTTGTTTGCTGCAGGACTTTCCACACCAGGGGAGCTCCTGCTGTCACACGCCGGGCTCCTCGCCTCCTGACCGGTCTCTCGTTTGGCGGTCCTCGGGGTGCGGGAGCCCCTCTGTCCGACGCTCAGGGCATCAAAGTCTATGGTTTTACTCTCAAATGCGCCCTCGACGTTGCAAAACAAGCCGCCGTATTTCTGACGGGGCACCTGGTCGGCCGTGCCGGGTCGGGCGAGATAAACTGGCAGGTCGTCCTCTGCCTTTTCCCAGTTTCCCCTGCGCTCTGCCATGGTGGAGCCCTGCACAAGCGACCGAGAAAGACAGTTAAACTGGTGCTGAAGTGGTGTGTGCCTGCTTGTGTATGTGCGTGTGCGTGTGCGAGTCTTGCTGTGAGGAAGCAGGAGCAGACAGACAGGCAGGAGTTGAGTTAAAGCCAGAGGTGGAACGGTGCCTGACGCACAGGTAGCATATTATGGTTTCTCTCATATAAAATGAGTTGATTTAAATACATTGTGGACTTTGGGTCCATACAGACTGTTGGGTAGACAGTTTGTACTTTAAATCAAACGCAACTGCAGTAGAGGGCAGAGTGACCAAGGGACCCTTTCATATGGGCATGTGTTATTTGGTTTAAGATCATCTACTATGTAGCCTACTGCAAAACTTTTGCGAATGCCGAGACAAATGCCTACCTCTCATTTCGGATGCCGTTTGTTAAGCTGGATATAAGAGTTAAACTATTGGTAGGCCTATTCACCCTTAAAACGCCACCGTGAAGCAGTGAAATAGTCTGCAGCCTAATATCGAAATTAACGAAGTGCACAGGTGTGCACTCAGCAGGTAACAGCAGGTAAAAGTGCGGACGGAGCTGTCCACTTTGTCGCTGTCCTTTCAGCACCACTTAAGACGTTTGATAATCTAGCTATACACCTGCGCTCTCGCTTCAAACCTCTTGGCCAGGCGGAAACACCTCCACTCAAAGTAGGCTAAAGCTGATGTGCTTGTCTGGGCCTTCGACGGCACACCCGGGGTGATTACTTACGCCAGCACAAATGAGACAGGGCCGTGTCAGCAGCGCGGGAGACAAGCAGCTTTCAGGCGGCAAGTCTCAGCCTGAGAGACTGCTGAGTCGAGAGGGCAACAAAAGGAAGCAAACACCGTCACTCCAATAACTGAAATTTGCAATTATGTAACGTCCATATATCGGTGTGATTCACAAGTTTGAGTGGGGTAGGCTTCTTCCTTTTCTTTTGTTCTCCGGAACCTACAAAAGGCCTATACCTTTTTTCCAGATAAAGGTAAGAACAAGAGGAGAAATATGGAATTTTGCCACTGTATAAACCAATTAAACATATTTAGATATGTGACTTACCAGTATATAAGATATATGGATCTGTATCTGTATGCAGATGTCTGTATTTAGATATTTAATCTCGTAATTCTCCATTTTTACCATGAACTTTACTGAACTCGCCTACTGTGCCTTATCCTCCAGTTATAAAGTAAGATTGGTTAGGCTTCAAGTACATTGTCAAGTTGATATGGATTAAAAGTTGGAAGAATAATAGCAGTCATGTAAATTGTGGAGTATAATGGTGTTTTGGTTTTACTGTGAGATAGATAGATAAGAAATAACAAGCAACTGCCCTCCAGATCCCACTGAAGTGTGTCTGTGTCTGTGTGTGTGTGTGTGTGTGTGTGTGTGTGTGTGTGTGTGATAGAAAGAAAAAGAATCCACAGAGATGAGAGAAAGAGCCTCAAGGTCAGTCACACTGTAGGCTACAGTGACATCAAACAGGGCACATCCTCAGGTCTCATCTAACAGGTTGTCATCACTGAAATGAAGCCAGGCAGAGGGTCACTTCATGGGGTTTGGCAGTCAAACCTGCATTCAGCATTTCCCTAGTATGCGCCTGCAGAAGAAACAAATTCAAACATGGCAACCAAACTTAAACTTTCAAGCGACTGAGCCCAATGATCAGAGTTTCAAGAACATATTTGTAAGTCTGTAAGCCAGAGAAGAACATCTACCGGGCAAAACGTCTGGCTGCAGTAATGGGCTTTGCACTACATATACAGTATGATACATTGAAGGAAATTAATGCTAGGAATAAATATGATTGTTATTTTGTCTTATAGTGGCTGACATCGCCCATTTTACAGATATTTTTACTCAGATTAAAGCCTTTGAGATTTAAATGCATGGTAGAGGGGAATAAAAGAACTATCAAGCACTGTATTCTGAAAGGATGGCTTAAGGATTTTTCAGGGGACTCAAACTGAGTAAAAATATGATAAGTAGCTCTATTTCCACACATTCCTTGCTGAATACACCACTGTCGCAGTTCCTGTGGCTCTGTTGGCATCTAGCGCAAAAACTTGTCAGGCCAGCAGAAATTTCCCCTCACATGAATGCGATTAAAGCATCAAGCCCTGTGTATGTAATTATATGTTATCTTACTCAGTCTCTGTGTTTTAGGGCTGTTGGTCCTGTCCTGCTTTCCTGCAGTGCAGTACTTGAGTTTAGACAGCACATAATGCTGATAGAAGGCGGACAAAACAAATGGAAGCTGACGGCATTCTTTAGATTTTCACCCATGCAGTGGCTTTGTGTTTTGGCTTGCCACACATTTACACACTGACACCAACCAGTTCAGATGACTTGAAAAGAATTAAATAATGTGTGAAAGAACAAGGACAGCGCTCAAAGGCTAGTGCAGATGTTTGTCTTAAACTGTAGCCTGTTTCACTGTGGTCTGGACAGAGCAGACTGACTGGGAGGCAGTGGAGCCATCAGCTCACACTGTCTGGCTTTCAAAGTCGGCGATGTCATGATAGCTGCGAACCATAATAACAAAACATTCAGTCAGTTGTTTTTTATCATTTGGGTGACTATTTCAGTAGCTCGCTGTCAAAGTAAAGCTCTCTGATCACAAACAAATTATTTCAAATTTATTTAGAGTAGATGGTGGGTTTTGGCATTGCACCTTTTGAATGACATGCATCCTGTGACAAGCATGAAGCTGTGTTTGGCAGTTTGTCAAGAAGCTTCAAAGTGGATATTGCCCTGACGTAATGAGGCTTTTAAAGCAATGACAGCAGCAATGCTGGAGCAAAGCAGGAGACTATCCTCCATCTTCATATTAAAAATGGATATAAGGTAGCTAGTAAAATGAATGTCCCGCATAAGACAATAGCTCTCTTATTGCCACCGGCTTAAGTGCAGGCTCACTCAGGCATGATGGGAGGGGAGTTTGGCAAATTCACGCTCAGTGCTCTTCATTGATTTGGCACAAGAGGCCTTACGGCGAGTGAGACCTTTTAAAGAAGTGGGTAAGTGGGCCACTGTTCCACAGGCGAGTCAATAGGACTTAATTTGAATTGTAAAAGATAAGGCACAAGGTCTGACAAGTTCCAAGTGGGTTTTGCATGGGCTCAACTTTATTCAAGAAATTAAATAAAATGAGTGACAATATATGACTATGTCCTAAACCAACAACTTGTGTTATGGGTCGAGTACAGTATGTCTGTCCAAGGAATTTGTGTTTTTCTGGCAAAAAATGTAGTTCCCGAGACTTGGTAACATGTACAGAGTACGTTTTCTTGTGTGTAAGAACCATTAATATGTTTTTTTTCACAGGACACTTGTACTTGTCTATGTACCAACTCACCGAACCTGCCAGTGGAATTATAGGATCCAAGTACACACCTTCACACCTATATTTGGTGGCTCTGGTTAGCTAATCTTCCGTTGAACTTTATTTTTTTTTGGCCTCTGTATGACACTCATTTGTTATTGTATATCTTTAGAAACTTAGAAACACAGACTACACACTTTTCCTTCATTATTCGCAGCATGGAGCAGTAGTACAGCCACAAGCAGCAGTGAATCTTTGGCAACATGCACAGGATGATCAGGAGAAAGCATAGACAAAGGCTTACATTCAAAACCATCCTTGAATGTATCTTACAATGCAGATGTAATTCCAAACTGTTAACAGATTTAGATTGTAGTAAGTCACTCAGTTTTTTTCCTTTAAAGGACGTTAACACTGTGGATTGTAAATTGGCAATTTTGCTAAATGTTTAAATCCTTCCCTGACCAGTCTCACATGTTTAATAGGAGTATGAACCATGAAGTCAGTGTTGCTAAGCAGCTGAACAGAGCAGATTGGGCAGCTGCATCCGCCTGGGATGGTTTGGCTGCTAACCAGCTGCTGCTGAAATAAGATTAAACAGCCTCCAAGGATGTACTGTGAGACATTTCAATCTTGTATCCCTTACAGTGAGGCACGTTGTCTAACACACATTGGCACAGGGGTTTTCATGTCACCCAGAATGAGTCATAATTCAAATATGAGTTTTAAACTGTCCCCCCTTTTCTGAGTTGTGATAAACAAAGATCTGTGCTGGAAGAGCATCTATAGTAGATTTTCTGTAGGGGAGGCCGTTTCCATTTGCACACAACAAATATGTCATCAAGAGTTATGTGTCAAAAATGCAACACTAACTCTTTTCATGTGATGTTTTTTCATTTAAAACATTATTTTAGAAGGCAGTAATTCAGTCAACACAATAATAATAATCTCTGAGTGTGATCTCTGTATGGGTTGGGAGAGGAGGAAAGATAGAAGTGCTTTTATAACAGACATCCTTTGGCAGGGCTGGTCTACAACACAAAACCTGGCTCCACCTCTGTTCTCTTCTAGCTTGGCAAGGACATTCAAGACTAAAGTGAAAAGACAGACTGTTATCCTGGACTGACTCTACTCTGTGTTCCGCATCACTATAAAAAAAATGTGGACAACCGAAGCCTTCACTGCTTCATTATGGGATAGTTTCATAATTCTCGTAATATACCACAAGTCTTAAAACCGTTCCATAACACTTAGCACTATGTTTGAGCTCCTTTTATGAATGAATATATAATAAAACCTGATAACTTGTGAAAAATTATTTATAATTTATATAAATTATTATACATTTACGATACTATTGACCTGTAACAGTAGAGGATGCACAGTGGCTACCACTACTATTTACGTCCATTGAGTGAAACATGTGCAGCACAAATCAGACGGAAGAATAACCAACACCAGACACAGCTTAAAGCCTGCTTCCCTCTTCCTGACCTGAGCAAAGCAGAACTCCATTAGATGGGACAACTGCTGACAGCTACTAACAGACACTGGCAGCCCCAGGACACACAACAATAAAATGGTGTATATTGTAAAATGAAATCCTGTTAACAAAAACACAACTAAAAAGAAAAATGATAAATGATGAGACTGAAAGTTAATTTTGCTAGAAAAGCTACTAAATGGACCTTGTAGTGAGACTGTTTTGTCAGATAAGACTACGATTAATCCAAACGCTAAATTATTCATGGGAAAAAAATTTAATATACTGAGACACTTAAAAAGATGGACACCAAATAAGACACAGATAATAACAAGATCAACAACATCTTAAACATTTTAAACATGATGTTAAAAATTTGTTTCTTCATTTTTAAAATAGAGCATTTTTAAATATAATTATTTAAAGAGTAAATTGTGTACAAATAAAGAAATTTGAGAAATCTTTTAGCGACCATTATTCTTGCTGAAATGCTGAGAAGACTCAAATATATTGACATAGGGAAGTGAAAATTGTGTGAATTTACTTGTGGAGTTAGGATGTAGAAAGTTTAGAAGAAAAGTAACAATGAAGGAAAAATATACAGAAGTTTACAAATGCTCATGTTCAGCACAGAACACTGACTAAGCAGACCTGCAATAAAGATGTGAAAAGAAGACAAGTTATCCTTTAAGGTCAAAAGCCATGAATTTTTTTATTTTTTACAGCATTGCTCAATTTTTTAGGTTTATTTAATAATCTAGACGAAAGTAGGAGGAGGGGTTAATTTCTCGCTGGAAGACAGACGGGGTAAAGATTAAAAAAAATCTTCTGTGAAATAAAAACAAAAAAAATATACATTACATTACATGATAATAACAACTGCCTGAAAAAATAACAGTGGAAAAAAAGGGGAAAGTGCATTTAAGGCAACTGCTAGTTAGCTGAGTTTGCACAAAAATAGTCTCAGTCATTCCCCTTGGTAAAGTGAATGGAGTGGGTCATAGCTACTGTCCACTATGTAACGAGATGCCTAGATACCCTAGACCTGTGAATGGAGCCACAGTGGTGGTATGACGGCAGATACGCTAGCTCAGGTACACAGGGAACAAGCACTGTAAATATTGCAGGGACTAGGCAGAGTTCACCTGACAGGAGAGAAGCGGAGCAGGTGCAGTGTTGCATTCACTTTCTCCTGTTTCATTTTGGGGAAGTGGATGCCTAGTGTAGTGTTTAGTAAAAGAAGGTTGTTAGATTCAAACACGTTTTGGCTAGTTTAAAAAAAGGGGGTGGGGTGGGGGGCAGAAAGAGAACCTGCAGTAGTCTTGGGACAAATGGGTGAGTTCAGTCTTTTCAGCCATAATATAATTCAACTGATGAATTTAGCGTTTGTCCATTTCAAGTACATTTAAATTTAAACAGACCAATCATCCATCCAGAGTTGATAAAGATATTTTGCAAGGTATTCTGAAAATATTTACAAGTTTGTTAAAAGATCATGTTGCTTTAAAGGGCGAATTAAAAGTCGCTCAGGTGAAACCAGCACCCCCTGCTGGTCAGCCAGAGCATCACATTTTAGACAGAAGAATAATAAATACAGCATACTGTGTGTGTGTGTGTGTGTGTGTGTGTGTGAGAGAGAGAGAGAGAGAGAGAGAGAGAGAGAGAGAGAGAGAGAGAGAGAGAGAGAGAGGGCGGACAAAGGAAAGGGGAGGCAAATATTCCATTATTCCACATTCATATTCCAACGAGTTTCAGTTATAATTTTTAAGGAAATAAAATTCTTCTTTGCAGCCGTCACCACAATAAAACAGAGCAATTTTTACCCTTTGGAGCCATTTATAAACTGCCAAGTACATCAACTGTTCAAGCTGCTTCAGAGAGTAAATTAAAAGTGCAAATATTCACAGAAATAAAAGGGGAGACTACATGAAATAATTCAGTCACATGTACATATCAACAAATGTATATATTACATTACAGAATAGGGATGTTGTTTCTCAGTGGAAATCTTGGGACACAGTATCTGAGTGGTGGGAGTTGTAAAAAAGAAAAGGAGAAAAAAAGATAACCAGAGAGTAAAGCTCTTACAGTCTGCTGGTTTTTAAGACAAATTAAGGAGCGTTTTGACAATCCATAGGGTTTTTTTTTTTGTGGAGATCCAGTTTGCATAGAGCTGGATCAGAGAGTGGCATTCCCCCCCCTTTCTCTTTTTTTCTTCACTGAAGTCTGTTATGTGTGTCCGGTGAAGACGTGTCAACCTGAGTGTCCTGTATCCCCCTTTAGTGTCTGTACACACCAGTCTCTGCAGTGTTAGTTCTGTCCCCTTTTTAGGTATGTGTAAGCACCATTCTGGGAACAGCGAGGGCAGGCCAGTCGGTGACACACCATGTCCCAGGTGTTCCTTGTTCTAATCTGACCTGAAACGGCCTCTGCACTCATGGGCCCTGAGTTGGCTCGCTTCTGTTCACCAAGAGGTTGCGTTCATGATGAACGTCCTTTCAGGTTTGGAAAGGAAAGGAAAAAAGAGAAAAAGAAGACAAGTTGTGGTCTGGTGGGTGTGTTCGCCTCGTTGTCTATGGGTTTTTCTGTCTGTTTATATTCCCACTGTGGCTAAATTGTGGTGGATGACATATTATTACCCTGCATGGCAGAGAGAACATTTCCCAGGCTTTGGTTTGGATTTGTCAAAGCATGTGAGTGTGTGTGTGTGTGTATGTGTTTGCATCTGCATGCATGCGTGTCAGTAAACTGTATGTATGTAGTTTGTGTGTGTGTGTGTGTCTCTCAAATTGTGTGTCGTTCTTGCAGTCTTTTATAGTACTCCCAGCAGTTTGGAGAGATTTTACTGTCCAACACCGCTCTAAAAAAAACGTAATCCTGGGCAGCATCCTGAGAACCCCATCCCCCATTAAAAACACAAAGGAATCAAGTGTGAACGTTCACGGCCAACACACGACACATCCACCTATACTGACAGCAGTCACTGATGTTATGACACTAGCAGCCACTGCTACACGCATTGTTCCACACTTGTCCAGAAAATAAATAACACTGCAGTCACAAACAAGATCTCCAAGCTGACACTCCACCTGCGAGACAGAGAGAGAGAGAGAGAGGAGTCACAAAAAATTAGAAGAGTCAAATGTACCATGTGTCAAAGTCAATTTAACATACAATGCACATTTTATCACATTTAGAAATCAATATCTTTTTTTAGTATTTAGAAAATTATTTATTACAGTCAGCAAATAAGAATTTTTAAAATAACTGAAGGTAATATAAGCAAATTGGTACAATATACAGCAATATACGTATGCGTAAGTAATCTATACCGTTTTCATACTTAATAGTCTTATATTCCTCCCAAGTATTGACATGGCTTAATTCTATTTACTGGCAGTTTTTTCAGTTCTCTGTTTTTCTGTTTGTGTAACCCTGAGTGGCCCTTATGTCTCACAGAGAATCATCACTGGACTGCACTTCCCCTCATCTCTAGTGAGCATGTTAGCGTCTTTCAGTTCATTGTTTTGGTTTTATGGCGCAAAACTTTACTTTTTTGATTCATTCTCAGTGCTGTCATCAGCATCATTTCCAGCCGAAGCAGGATGCTCTTTTTCAGCGAAAAAGCTCACATAAACCCACTGTATGGTACCTGCTCCGCACCACCCAGCAGACAAAGTGAATGTAGTGGAGCATTAGCAGCAAGATACTTTTCTCAAGAGTTGTTGGAGACCAAAACAGAGCTCAAAGGTGAGTGAATACTGGACTTGAAACATGACTCCTAATAAATACTAATGTTGCTGGATGAGTAAATAGGCAACTGTTTGCTAACACATTAGCTATAAAAACTTTATTAGGTGATAAAATGTCAGTGCTGTTTTTACAGCTTGTTGCTCTGCCCCCAAGTGGCTGACAAACCTATAATTGCAGGATTAAATGTAATTGCTGAGAGAAAAAAAAAGAAGCTTTTTCCTCTGTGACAACCCCAAAGACTGTTTTGAAAATCATTTTAAAAACACATATAGAAACATGAGTCAAAACCCCACAGCTGACGACAAACAAATACACGAGAGGGTGAGATGTTGATCTCTGTTACGTGGGAACCGTTCAATAAGTAAAAATTATATGCTCTTGAATATGGACAAACACATGAATGTAAGCAGAAATGCCAGAGTGGGAAGATGTTGAGAGTGCAAAGAGAAAGAAGAATTATAATTTTTTAATAATGAAGTGAAGGCAAGATGAAGTAAATGTGGAGGAGTGAGAGTGACCAGACCAGGGTCAAATACGTTTTGCTTCTGAAAAGCAATGAACCGCCTAATAGTGACAATTTTTCAAAATAGTAATGCATTTCCTGCTTTTATTTTGAAGGTCAGAAGCCCATTCCAGGAAGTCTTCATAATGCTACAGAAATGCAGCTTGGTGGAGCGCTTGACTTTTGGCGGCTGTGCAGGTGCTGCTTTTGAAAGAATAAGAGTATTTGACCGAGGTGCAGATGAGAGATGGCATTAGTTAGAACTTTCTACTCAAAGCCCTTAGGACTCACCTCTGCTACAGGACGCGCCAAAGACTTCAAGGCCAAAGGATAAAGGCAAGAGAAAAGAACAAGAACAGAAACAAGAACTGGAGAAAGAAAGAAAGAAAGAAAGAAAGAAAGAAAGAAAGAGATGAAGAAGAGACAAAGAAAGTGAGAGAATTAGAGGAACACTCACTATTTGTTAGTAGCAGCAGAGACAGAAACAGAGGCTCACTGTAAAGGGAAACTATAACAGTATCCATGAAATCATTCTTGTTAATATTACCTATGTAAGCATGTACTTTGAGTTTTCACAAGAGTAGTTTCATATACATTATGTGTAAAGAAACAGCCCACAACATTTCTTCTACACACACAAAATCCATTTATTATTGATTCCAATGGTTTTATGCTGAAAAATCTCCTGATCTTGGCTACCTGTAAGCAAATACCTTTAAACTTATGAACTTATCATGTGCTCCAGCTGTTGATCTTTAATTATTGTAAAATGATTTCAGAAAGACATCAAACGTGGCCTACCTTTTCCTCCAGGTCTTTAATCTGCCGCCTCTGAATTTCTGTTTTGTCTTCAAGGTCACGAATTCTCTGCAAATATTCAGAGAGGTCAAGATAAGGACAATTCTCTCCGGCCAAGACAGATTTCATCCACACTAAGCTCTATTTTCACATATAAATCACAGAGATAGACGGACCTGGTGCGCCTGGTGCAGCAGTTCCATCCTCTCCTGGAGGATCTGGCAGTCGTACTCTCGACTTTTCCTTAGCATCTGCCTCCTCAGCTTCTCCACCGCCGTCCGCAGCTCGTCCTTTTGAAGCTCATCCAGAGGCTCTCCATACTTTATCACCTGGAGAAAGAAGACAGACATCAGAGACAGTAGACTTCGTGTAGATGTTCCAGATTAGTGGGATGTGCATGATCACCAGGACGCATGTCAAAAGCAAATTAATAATAGTTTTTTGTGATACATTTCTTGGCATTTTCTAAACTGAAATTTATTTGATAAATCTCACGTATCTAGAAATCAGTGCTGATATTTTACAAGGGGGTGACACATTACAAGGTGAAATTTACTTCAGTTTTCATAACAGTAAGGCTGTAATATGTTTTGACATGAAGAACCTTGTCCTGCTGCAGGGCGTTGTATAAAGTTGCTTCCAACTCCTGGATTTGCTGTTGGGAAAAGAAAAAAAGAACTTTTATTACTTTCAATGTGCCTGCAGGCTTAACCCTAACCATAACTACTACATGCATAACCCCGACCCTTAAGCTAACCAAAATTAATTGTAAACCTTGTGGGGATCTGAAAATTTGTCCCCAGATGATGAACTGAGTTCCAACAGTCTGACTGTGAAGAGCCCTGCAAAGTGATACATACATACATACACGACACACAAACACACACTTACCATGTAGGCCTGGTCCAGGGCTTGTTTTCTGTAGTCCAGCTCCTCTTCTAGATATCCTTTCTGTTTACAGAACATCTCCTGTACAGAATAAGCAGGTCAGAGAAAGCATTTAGGGAGGAAAACAGAGGAAAATGTTTCTGTCAATAAAAGTTTTTAGTTTAAGGATAATTTACTAAGTCTGCATAATTAGTAAATAAGCAAGCCACAGTTCATCTGATTTACATGAAGTGCCACTTAATAAGACCTGATGCTGGGCTGTTTAAGACAGACAGTCATGTGAAAGCCACGGAGAGCAAAAGAAAGTGTTTATCGCTGGCTGAAGAGAAGACACTTTTGGAACGGGGAACATGTATTCATCCCACAAGATGAAGGCTATATCAGACAAAATATTACTTATATAGCTAAACTCCATTAGCTTAACAAGAACAGTTGTGAAAAATCAACATGGAAGATTAAAAAAAAACGTTTTAAGGGCTTTGAGTACATTATTGCTGTGAACAGATTTACAACACCATAACAGGCTTAAATAATAAGTATTACTGGTAGCTTTAATGGACCTTAACTCATGTTAAATAACATATATTTTCCTGTACTGGATTGTTGTGACTCACCATCTCTACCTCCAGGTCCACCATCTTCTGGTGCAACGCTGCCTCTGTCCCCTCAATCTGCTGAATCCACTAGAGGGCAACAAACAGCCAAACATGACTCGGCCAGCACAAACTATGTACTGGAGATGTGTGTTGATACTTTGGCGTTATCAAAAGAACCATGATATAGTTTCCAAACTTACCTTTTCTGCTAGTGACAAAACGGTGCTGGCCTGTATAATGGCCACTTGCTCCTCATTTCTTAAGTTCTATATAAAAGGGGGGGAAACATACTTGTATTAACAATGTGCCTGATTTAGCATCATATGTTAAATTATATATGAATTACCCCGTTGTCTCCCAGGATATCTAGAAGTTTGATGAGATCTGGTATGCACACATCCTGTAAATACAAATAATATGGCATTCACCTTTCCTTTTTGCTTTTATTCAAGAGTTTTCCACTATAAAATGTTATTATATTAAATAGTATTTTGATATTTGCTTATTTAACACAGTGAATAAAAAAGCATGGAACAGTTTTCAGTTAGCTGCTGTCATAAGAATTGTGGGATCTGTAACAAAAAATACTGAGAAACTGGTGATGACTATGTTGACTATTACTAATAACTAAGATAAAGCAGAGGAGCTCTTCTCTTGGCGTACCTTGACCCCCTCCTTCATACAGTAAATCTGCAGTGCACTGACTCCATCAGAGAAGGGATGCATTCTCAGGTGGTTGAATGGAGGGGACTTCCTCTCACGCTCCTATGACAAGAGAAATATACATTTCATTATATTGCAATAAATGAAACTCTTGACTCTGTATTAGACCTGGATGAAACTGAATTTTCACTTTTATTGATCGTTTTAGAGGTTGTGAGGCATTCTTGTGAGTTACAAAAACAACTTTATGTTGGGCTTTGAGTAGCCAATAGATGAACAAGCCAGGCTGCTCTTCTTCTTTTTTTCATGTTAGCTCCTGCCATACTGGTGCTGCTGCTTTGTGTCAATAATCTTTAACACTTATAATAATAATGGATTACATTTATATTACACTTTATCTTAGATACTCAAACCAATTCATGGTGAAGGTGGAGACTTCTGCCATCAAACTAGAGCCACTGAATTTCATTTAAGCAGTATGCTTCATAATCATCAGTTCTCTCGTGTTTGTGTTGGTGATGATGTTTAATTTCCAGTAGGTGGTGCTCTTTTCTTTGTTCAGCCATGAGAATGCTGGCATTTAAAGAAGGCAAAAGGCTATGGTAAAAGTGTTTGATTAAAATTAAGGTTAAATCCCTGTGACGTTGTATTAGTTCATTTCAACAGTATTTACTGAGCACATCTGGGCGATCTGCCATCATAGTGCAGCCCTCATAAGCTGCGGTGAGTTAACTGTGGAGCAGCACAGCCAGAACACAAAGACCACTGTCAGCTAGTTATCAGCCTGACTGACAGACTGGTGGGCTGCATGTTTACATGGCTGAATGGTTAACTTGACAGGCCATTTCAACAGGAGGAGAAAACTGTACTTAATTAGGAATCTAGCATGTGAAATGCTTATGCAAAATCAAGGAAGTTGGAGTCATTCCACAACATGGGACATTTCCACCCTGATCGTGCTCCTTAGCTTTTTAGTTTAATTTTTCTATCCTTCATTTGAAGAAGAAGCTTATATGCCTTTATTTTTTGATAAATCTCTGACAAAATCTCTGTGACACTGACCTCCAGGAAATGAGGAAATGAGATCCCTGTAGATAGAAAGTAGTTCTAGACAAACCCACACCAGCAGTTTTTTTCCCACTATAGAGTTGCCAAGATGTGATTTGTTACAGAATATACATTTGGTTTGATTAATTTCAGACAAGATCTTGTTTTTTTCCCAACAGACAAAAACAATTCCATGAAAACCCCCGTTTAGACTGCAAATTTAAAAAAATGTTCATAGGAGATTTCTCTTTAAACATAAAATTGTTATTTGTGGGATTAATACGATGACAGGATTTTTGGAAAGAGTAAAATTGGTTTTGGAATTTAATAGGATCCCTGTGATCTAATGATCTCAGGATGTGTTCTCTGGATAGTAAAATGTTTTTGGAACTGACATAATACTCATTTATTAGGTTAGGGTTAAGGTTGCATTTTGGAAGTTTTTGAACTCTCAAGGATGTTACAGGAAATTGTATTTTATCATGCTAGTTTAACAACGGCTTGGTAGGAAACTCATTGTGACTCACCTCTAGCTCCAGTATCCTAAACTCTAACAGTTCATTCTGGTCTTTGGAGTCTTGCAGCTCCTGCTGCAGCCGACTGCACTCTGAGTCCATCTTTTCCACCTGGGCATCAGAGAGAATCAGAATTAACAAGGAGACAGGACAGTTAAAATAGTTTTTAACCGTGCAATTTACACAATCACAAACATCTTTAGAAATCATGTAGCTGTTTGACTATCAGCAAAAGCAAACTTAAAGTTGAGTTCAACCTTATCCAGTAGCTCCTGATTCCTTCGTAAGAAGAGTTGCTTCTCCTCCACCCATCTGGAGTCCTGATAGAGGGCAGAGGCAGTTGATGTATCACATCAAAGCTATTCAAAGAAAGTAAAAGATACCATTTATCTGCCTCCATTCATGCGCTTGCTTGTTTATCCTACCTGTCCCTTCAGAGTCAGTTCCTTCTCCAAGTCCTCTATTTTGGCTTTATACCTGAGAACGTCTGCTTGGAGTTGCTCCTGAGCCTGAAACATGAGCGAAACAGACATTCATTAGCCACTAGAGTACTGTTTCTCAAGCCGGTAGTTCAAGTGTACATACAAGATTCTTTTAAATTTGAAATTTCTCATTAAATGTAGACATAAACTAATTACCATTATTAGATTAAAGAAGACACTCAATTTGTGTCTAACAATCATTCCTCAGGCTTACAACGGTTAGAGAAGCTGTGCCTACATCTTGTCTACACTGTCTGTGTAGTGAAAGCATGTCAGCTTAATTCCTTTATCACTGTAACAATAGATCTGTTCGACACAATAAGTGGGGGTTATTAATTAATCGTTTTAGACCGATGTACTGATTAAAGTTCAGGCACATTGGATTGAAATGTCTGTTGGATGCAGCTTCATTGTGTCTGGGCTGTGTTGTGGCTCTATCTCTTCCACTATCCCAGAGTGCCCTAACTCTTACAGGAAAACTGAAGAACCACAACTGGCTTGGCTTGAATGTGGCTTTGGACATGTACTTTTAATGCACAGGTGGAGTCAAAGACAAATGTCAGCTCATCAGGAAAACCTATTGTACTGACCCTTGGTAAGGTTTTTTATATAAAATTCTACTCCCCTACATCCTCTATGTTGTAGTGAGAAGTAAAGTTGAAAATCACCTCGTTCAAATGTAACTAACATCATAAGTACCATCACTGTACAGAACTGACCAGTCTTTCATAACAGAATAAATTACAATGTTGTTTTTAAAATCATGTGTTAGGATGTGTGTTTCAGTCTAGAGACTTCTGTTATCTGTTGTAACTGTCCCCACAGCCTTGTGGCAGCCATATGCTACAACCATGAATTTACTACAACCTCACTTCAATCTGCGTTCAACATAAACCATGATTATTAAAAGACTTTTTATACATTTGCTTTCACTGGATTGTTAAACTGAGTGATCAAGATGCCTCGCTGATGAGGCAATTTTAAATGTGTTTGTGATGGTAACAACACAGTTTCAAAGCCTTTAGCAACTTCATTAAGTACAAGTGGTGGTTAAACACAAATATGGCATTTTGAAGAAATTGAAGAAAACCATCGACTCAATTTACTTGTTTGTAACGTTCATTTCACAATTGCATCTTTATTAGGACAAAAAGTGACAAAAATATATTTGGCTGCACAAATAGATTAGACAGGAACCAACAAGCAAAACTGTGATTTTCTCCCTGTGTACGTACCTTTGCTTCCATCTCAGCATCCAGAATGCCTCCTTTCTGTTCCTGCAGCAGGGCATAGGCTCGCTGTAAGGCATGATACTCCCTGGTCAGCTGACGGAAACGCAGCTCTGACTCCTCATTGGATATAGCCTTGTTTGACACACACAAAGGTGAGAGGTCAAAGTCTATTATGGCTGAATTGGGCTCACAATATATCACTAGTCAGATGCCACTGAATGGATTTGATAGCGATGCTAAAAGTCAAGGACTTGAAAGAAAAATGGTCTACAACTGAATAAATTCAGGATAAATGCAAATCTATGACACTGTGACACTTTCTTGGTGACTTAACAAATACACGGCAAGTTCTCACCACATCCAGGTCTTCGTCAGGAGTAGCAGGAGTTCTATCCATCCGGAACGAAGCCACTGAGGACGTCTCAGAGTCCATAGACTCTTCATCATACCCAAAGAAGGTGTCCACTACGATGTGCCTCTGCAAAGAAGAAAGTTGAAAGATTTAAAAATCTAAAAATGTCCTGTCCTCACACTTGGGTGTCCCTGAAAGCTTTTTCCTTCCCTTTTACATTGTTGTATTCAGCCAAATACACTGTCAGCATAATTTACTACAGCAATGTGAATGCAAGTTTCAACTCGTGAAACTGTCAGTTTTGACTTAAATTAAATCATTTCTACCTTTATTGGCCTGGAACTTCTTTTATGCCGTTTCTTTCTGAGTAGTTTTTCTCGGTCCTGGAAAAACAGACAAATGGAGAGAAAAAAGACAACACACCACAGTAAGATAAACAACTTTTAATTTCTTCTATTTTCAAATTAAATAAAAGAAAAATAAATCAATCACAGCACTGAAACAAACTCTTCACTGAGGCTGTTAGGAATCATTAGATGTTGATAGAGATAAGCATGTTTTTTTATAATACGAGTACAGGAAGGATTAAACCCCCAAAATTTGCATGCTCAGTATGTAGACAAAACAACATACTCTCGTCAGTTCGTCAATCATGCTTTGTTGTTCCAGGACTTGAAGCTTGAGAAAGTCTATTTCCTGGTCATCATGGGCTTGGTCCAGGTCATTCAGAGACTTAGGCTTCGTCATTTTCGGATGGGAGCTGATCTTCTCCTTCTGCAGACACACAACACAGAGAGAGAAATGTCCTCTAAGATCACAACATCCATCTGTCCCTCTTGTCAAAAAAAAAAAGTCCAAATGTATATATGATGCTGATGTGACTTTGTACTTACCATCTCAATGTTCTCCTTGGCCAGGCTCTTGAGTTTATCCTCCAGCTTCTGAATAGTCATAGTCAAATCATCATTCCTCTTACTCAGCAGCTTGTTCCTGTCCAGCAGGGGCTTACAATGCTTCTCCGACTCTCGAACTCGCTTTAGCTGGTGTGGAGGCAGGGACACAAGGATATATTAAATTGTCACTGAAATCACTGAGGAAGGTGGACAGTGAGAGACAAAAAGCTTTTTATGGAAAGGCAGAAAGATGAAGATAAGTGACAGAAGGAAGAGATAGTTGGTAGGAGAACTGAACGTTCAATATATTGTCAGCTTGGAAGAGGACGGCAGCTTCTCCAATGTGGCTTGCGTCCACATTAAGCTTGAAAGGCTGATCCATTCTGGGAGTAAAAAGAACTGGAGTAGAACACAACAAAGCTTTAATGGTACCAAAACCTTGCTGACACGAGGCAGACCAAATTAATTTAGATTTCCATTCTGATTATAAATACTTTGGCAAATATACATATTGTATGATTATATAGTATACATCGTGTTGCATAGTGATGTCAAGATAAGATAAAATGTGGTATTACTTATCATGATATTAACTTTGTCCATATCATCCATCCATATAGGTTGAAGTCAGCTAAAATGGGCCAAATAAGGTTGGAGCTTGATAGCACTTTTTACAGCCAATCACAATTACTGATCTTGCACTGTTGCTACAACAATAGTTGACATGCAACAACAGTTTTGATTAGTCTGAGGGTTCTATAGTGGGCGGGGCAGAGTGTAGGGCTTAAAGTTCTCCGGCGCTGTGCCACAATTCTGGCGTGGGGCGTTTTTGTATTCGACAATAGATAAATATGTCTGTGGAAAATATTCTTGCATAATTTTTTTAAACTGTCATGTTAAAGGAGACCTATTATGCTTTTCCATTTAGTTAACTAAATCATTTGGTTGTACCAGTTCATTCCTCTCATCGACCAGCAGTGAGTTGCGGTCCTCTAATTTGCGTATAGTCGAGTTGAGTTCAGCAATGCGCCTCTGGTTTCTCCTCAGGTCCTGAAACAAACAAACAAAAAAACAAAAAAAACCAATAATTTATCATTTCATTAATCCAATCACGGTGTACAGAAACGTTTAATTATTTTAAGTGTAATACCAAACGATACATAGCATGATCCCTTTCTAACTAAAGGCCAGAGTAACAATAACCATAAAGTCCCTTTAAATCATGATTAAAATCTGCCTCACGTCTCTTATGCTCCTGGTGAGTTTGTATAAAAGTACACTGACAACAAAAGATTTGGGCCAGCACAAAACAAATTCTGAGTCCTACTCAGTCTGCAAGTCAACATTTGAGAGTAAAGAGTTATAGGATCTGATTTAAGCGTTCTATCCCGATCATGCTCTTGCTTGTTTCTGAGACCGATCCATTTCCTCCAGCTGTTTTGGCAGCTTCTGAACATATGAGATTGCAAGTAGCGCTTAATAACCATTTTTGACAAGCACCAGGAAACACCCACATCTCTTGTCACACAAGGAAGAAAGTGGATATGACTATATTTCCATAATTTATCCCTTACAATTTGGCCTACAGTTTTAATTATTGTGGACATGTGGATCTGCACTGTAGACCATATTCAGCATAAGTTCAGCCATATTTTGCCAATCCAACTGACCCCCTTACAGTCGCCTAGTTTATTCATACCAGTATGTCAGATTTGAGCCACGTCTATTCTGCAAATGCTTCCATTCTGAAAGGAACCACAGGAACTAATACTTTTTGTATTTTTTGCTTGAACTACTAGTTTTTTAGAATCCCACATGGAGTATGATCAGATCACAGTAAACCCAACCACCAACAAGTCAAGCTTATTAGGTCTCTGAGCGCAGCATTCCACTCAGAAGTGACATTGAGATAGAAATAACACAAATCTAACATGGCCACTATGAGTAACTACTTTGACTACTAGATATTTTCAACAAACTGAACGTGATTTTAGTCATTTAGTGTCAACACATTTTGATTTTTAAGATACTACTGATATCAATTACTGCTCTTTGTTTCCGTCTGGTGGTTAAAAACACCACTGTCTTTATTTACAGGATGACACTTGACGTCCTGGTGACATTCTCCTCTCAGTTTGAGTTTGCAGAGGATTCAGACTGCAAAAAGTCAGCACAAGCAGCTTTGGTCATTACGAGCGAGAGAATCCCTATTGCTGGCTCAAATGAAGTTACACAATTCATCTTGCATGTTCAAATCAGACACACGATTCTGTCCTTACTTACAAATCCTGTGCCTGTGCATTCAAAAAATGTTGACTTGCAGACTGAGTAGCGCTGGTATTTGTTTTATGCTCTCTCAAATCTTTTGCCATTAGTATACAGAGTACTTTCATAAATTTGGGAACCTTGTCTATAAAAAGAAATCTCTCAGTCAGTCCTGGCACATTGGAACTTTAGCTACAAAGTGGTATTCAAGGGGTAAAGACGGGAAAATAGGGTTTCAGAGGTACGAGGCTCCCTGTTTCTCTCTAATAAATAGGTTGATATTAATGTATGATATGAATGAGCAGAGGAGGAAACCTCTCCTTGCTATTCCCCTCTACTTACTGGGCTGCCACAGTGCTCAGCTCCATCTCCAGCTCTGCCTGGAATCTCTCTTTTCGGGCTTCCCAGGCCGCACTCAGCCTCCTTGACAAGGAACAGCTGTTCATCCAGCGCATCCTTTTGAAGCTGCAGCTTCTGTAGGAAACCCGCCGTTGACTCCAGTTCCTTCTCCAAAGCAAAGATGGTGCGGTCTTTAGATTTGATTTCATCCACCTATAGTGAAGAAGAAGGAAATAATAATAATTTTTTCCTGATGTCACTCTGCTGTAGCTACCTTTAATCATTCGTCTTGTAAAAAGAGATGGACTGTTATTAGGTTGAAAATTAAGTACCTCTTAAAGTCATTTATGAAGTGGAAATAAGAAACATTTTCTCGTCCCTGCTCTGCCTTTCTCAGGTTCTTGTTATTGTATATATTAATAAAAATAACCATTAATGGTTAGGCTCTCTGTAGCATGAATATTTGCATATGTTAACGATGCAGCCGAATATTATATTTTTTTAAACCTACCACCTCTTCGTAAAACCACATTTTAAAATTATACCTCAAAAGCCAAAAAAAGTCACCTCTGCCATTCAGGATGTTAAAACTGAAAAGGTTTTCCTGTGGCTCCACAACAAACGCTTTCATACAGTTCACATGAAATTTAGCTGATGAGAATGTCCTTTGTTTTATTAATTAGGTTAGGTTTGATGATAAATCAGAATTTTGGACCATGTTTGACCTGATGATGGTCCTAGATGTGAAGAACTCACCTAATTTTACACATTGAAGTATGTTTACAGGTCTTAGGGAGTACTGCTACATACGTGAAACATTTGGATAAAGCCTTCCGCTGAATCTGATAAATTGCCTCAAGAGATGTCACTTGAGGCAGTGACAGTTGGGGCTGCAGACTACAACTTTACCTACAAAAACACACAGTTCGCTCACACAATGGTGTAACAGTGTGTCTTTTCACTCACAAACAATCTGCAGAGAGCACAATAACCAGATAACAGCCAAACCAAAAGACTCAGAAGAGATAAAAGGTCCATCCAAGGTTAACACTTTCAGTCTCAGAAATCTCACAGAGTGCAATTAAGGCCTGAATAAAAATAGATGCTACGGTAATAGTAATAATCAGTAGCTGTTAAGAGATTTAAAGAGAGTTCTACTGGGTTAACAAGAAGGTAGTAAATATGCGTAACATACTAGAAGAGTGTATTTTGGAACAGATGGTGTCTGGGTATATAGAGTCAGTGGTAATCCCTCCTGCCCTACTATTTGCCTTTTCTTCATGCACAGCTTGAGGTCAGGTGAAAGCCAATGACCTGCTGAGTGCCGCAGACAGACATGCTAAGGGCTTTTACTCAAGCAGGATGGTTCAGACTGTGAGAAAGAGTGAATGCTTTTGATGGATTATCAGAAAACCAGTCCAAATCACCTTGTGAGACCGTGAACATTTTAGTTGTCATGGGAATAACATATTTACTTAGGGTATTTTTAATTAAGCAGACATTTTCTTGACTTGTTCTCGCTCATCGTCATTCTTTCAAGTAAAGTCTACATCTCCACAGTCTGTGTTAAACTTTAACTTACTGGGGACACTTTGCTACTCCTAATGTATATTGCAATATTGCGGCATTACAACATGCC
>NC_060172.1:14867465-14885045 GCF_021292245.1 Micropterus dolomieu | reverse complement strand
CAGTGACAGTTGGGGCTGCAGACTACAACTTTACCTACAAAAACACACAGTTCGCTCACACAATGGTGTAACAGTGTGTCTTTTCACTCACAAACAATCTGCAGAGAGCACAATAACCAGATAACAGCCAAACCAAAAGACTCACAGAGTGCAATTAAGGCCTGAATAAAAATAGATGCTACGGTAATAGTAATAATCAGTAGCTGTTAAGAGATTTAAAGAGAGTTCTACTGGGTTAACAAGAAGGTAGTAAATATGCGTAACATACTAGAAGAGTGTATTTTGGAACAGATGGTGTCTGGGTATATAGAGTCAGTGGTAATCCCTCCTGCCCTACTATTTGCCTTTTCTTCATGCACAGCTTGAGGTCAGGTGAAAGCCAATGACCTGCTGAGTGCCGCAGACAGACATGCTAAGGGCTTTTACTCAAGCAGGATGGTTCAGACTGTGAGAAAGAGTGAATGCTTTTGATGGATTATCAGAAAACCAGTCCAAATCACCTTGTGAGACCGTGAACATTTTAGTTGTCATGGGAATAACATATTTACTTAGGGTATTTTTAATTAAGCAGACATTTTCTTGACTTGTTCTCGCTCATCGTCATTCTTTCAAGTAAAGTCTACATCTCCACAGTCTGTGTTAAACTTTAACTTACTGGGGACACTTTGCTACTCCTAATGTATATTGCAATATTGCGGCATTACAACATGCCCACCATGGCTGCATCGTTAATATACTTCAAAGGTGTGTTCAAACTGTGCAATACAGGCAGAAAAAAGGTTCATGTGGTACAGTACACATGTACCTTTTTTTGTTAGACCAGTTGTATCAGATCACAAAACTTGGTTAGAAGAAGAGGTGAGAACTTTATTATCTGCGTGCGCAGACAGCAGAGTTTGTTTTTGCACGGTCCATCCTACCTACACATGCAACAGTCCCTACATGCAGAACCAATCGCTTCTGATTCATAGCATCAAAGTTATGCGTTACCACTACACACACTACAGTATGGTGCTGATAAGCACATATCATCTGAATGAAATAAATGAACTTCTGGCTCCTTTTGTGATCTGTTAACAGATTTACGGAACCAACACATTGATACAGCTTACAACTTGTTACCATAAATATGTGGTTACAGTAATGCTTTATTTTACATGTCCCATAGATTCCTAATAATTTAAAGAAAATAACTTATATGTAACTGTAATTTCTTGGAAGGGTTACTGGAAAGGACTGTGTAATTTGATACTAATTATAGTGAAATGTGTTCAGTTGGTACAGTGTTATCTAACTCCAGTTAATAGGTAGCTAAACTTCTTTTACCACAGTAGTCATGTTTTCGGTAGCTAGTTCAGGATGCCAACTGAACATGCAAATATGTAAAACGTGTCTTCCTGTGTAGTTGTAAATTACAGCCAACTATCTATTGAAACATACATGGGGAATCAAGTTTCACGATACAATGGATTTCTATTAGTTGCTCTTGAAATCAACAAATGCTTATACACTCTACCCAGATAAAGCACTACTATATAAAGACTTCCTGATTCTTTCTTAAAAACTCAAATACTTACTATGTGCACTGGCTCAATATCTCAGAATTTTCCAAACAAATTCCACAGTTCTTTCCAAGAAATGTCTTAGGAAAGTAATAGGAAATACTAGGAAAAATGTGGTTACACATCACATAACTTAAAATCACTTAGACCGTGCATATGGCACTTGCACACAACATTTTTGCACATTATTACATGCATTACAAGTAAACTGTATATTGTGTGTACAATACGTGCTTGTTGATCTTGTTGATGCTTATTTGATTGTCTGTATAGTGTCTAAATGTCAGTTTGAAACTGTTTAAATCAGGTGTTGTTACATAATACAGGAATTACTGTGCATGCTAATCTCTTATTTTGTTATAAAAGGTTTTCCCAAAGGTTGGTCAAGTATTTTGATAGGTTTCCCTACTGTAGATTAGATTAGATTTGATTTGATTCAACTTTATTGTCATTGCGCATGTCACTAGGTACAGTGTAGATAGCATCTAATCAGAAGTGCTTAAGCAGTAATTGTATAAAATATGATACATTATTATACAAAGTGCAAGATATGAATGATATATACATATAAAGAAATATATGTCTACATATGTCTATTGCTACAGATAAGTACAAGCTGCAATAATAAAGTACTGTATACTTGTGATTAACTGCACACAAAAGTGCACGTGCATATGAACGTGCACACTAACGTGCATAGCCATGATGACTCAGGAGGAGTTGGATGGTGTCCGTCATAATCTGAGGAGGGGTGACATAACATCGCTTAAAAGATTTTGAGATGCAGATTAGAGATGAAGCAGTCATCATCATCACATTTAATCTATATGGGCTCATCACTCTGCAGTCACATGCAGGGCCTTTGAAAAGTGCGGCTGCTCTTTTTGAGTATCACTTATGGAGGTTGTCCAAGGAAACATTGTTGAAAACTACTGCATCAGAAACTGTGCACAAAGTTATACATGTCAGCGTGAATATAGGACAAAGTAACAATTCCTAACATGATTTACAGTGTGAAAGAGTTTCAAACACTTTGGTAATGTAACAGACTAACACTAATGCCTGTAATCAATAACTATGTGATGAATATCCAATGTTTTGCAGAGGCACTTTAGTTTACTTGACTTAGTGTGTTCACTGCAGAGTTGTATATATGTCACACAATTTTACACACAAAAACATAAAAGGTAAATTATATACTTTTAATGTTTTCTCAAATTTAAGCACAACATATTGGCACAGTATAGCTGTGCTTGAAATATACAGTATTTTGGCAGCAACTAATATTTAAATGAATGAATTCATCATTTTACCAACTGTATAAAATTTCAGCCAGTGACAAGTCACTATTTACAGTGATATTAAATACAGAAGAGCAAGCAAATCAGTGAGTTTGAGCAGGTTTTACCTGAACATTTGTCTCTTAAAAAACAAATTAATCAATTATCCAGATTGCCATCAGTGAATTTTCTGTTAAGCCAAACGATTTATTGACTGCTTCAGTTAAAATATATCCCATAAGCTTTTTCCACTGAAGACATTTTGTCTGCTGTGAAAAGGGTATGTTGTGTTAAAACGTTAGGGGATGCTTTCCTTGGCTTAAACACATCATCTCCTCTCACCATAACCTTTGTGTGTGGCTTTACATTTTAGGTCCTGTTTACACCTTTGTATCCAATTATGCATGCCTTTTTGCTCTCGTATGCTGTTTGAAGGAAGAGCAGAAAAAGGGGACAGTTTCTGTGTCATTTTTTTTACTTATGTAAGTATAGAAAATGTAAACACATCCTGACCTTAGACAAAATGCATGACTGAAGTAGGTTAGTTTTTGGATGTTTGTCATGTTAACACCATAGCCTATCCCACTTGAACAATTGGAGGTTTACAATATGGAATTCATGCTCTGATATTAGATGTACCACTTTGGTATGCTGTTTATGGGTTCATACTTCCCTGAGGCTGTCTGTTCTCTGAACTCACCCTGCCCTTAATTCAAACTCATGATCAAACTCAGTGGAAAATCTATCTTGTGCAATAAAAGGATTAAATCATTTGGATTATATATTAGAACAGAAATGTAAAGTTCATCAAACTTAATTCTTCTCCCAGTCCTGCAGTAAATTTACATTGCACAAAAAATACTGACATTGTAATGTATTCTCTATAGAACACATCTGTCTGATTTTCAAAGTTATTTCCATAATTTACTGGGACACCAAACAAGTCACATGACACATGAATGCACTTTGGCCTCATGCAAGTGCATTTTGATATGCAGTTTGTCTGTATTTAACTTTTCAGAATAAAAAAAAAAATTGCAATGTTTTAGAAAACAAAGCAATGCCAAAAAATAAGGCAACATCAAATAAGCTATATATAACTAAGAATAAATAATAATGTTGCATGCAAAAGGGAAAAATGGGGAAAGGGAGAAAATCTAGAAAGGAAAGTCAAGTCTCCAGAGAGCTGAATTAACATTGTGGCAGTTTTGGTTTGAGCCCAGAGAGAAATCCATGAAATGAAATGCTTTGATGTGCACATTAAAGTAATTGTCAAAAGTAATTTAGTGTTGTTTAGTTTTTTTTAATATAGTCACTATGGTATTTTTCACTACATTTACATTTACTCATTTGGCAGACACTTTTATCCAAAGAGACTGACATTTGAGGAACATACAAGCATCAACGGAGTATCAACTACAGATCTACAACTGACAATACATACTAGTAAGAGCAGCAATAAATACTAGTAAGAGCTCACAGTACATATCACATCAATGGGGTAAATACCTAGGGAAGGAAGTAAGAGTAAACAAAAAGTGCAATCAAAACAAAAAGTGCAATCAATACAAGATCATTGTAGGGGATAGAAGAAGAAGAGCACAGGAAGTGCATGTTAGAGGTTAGGAGTTAAAGGTGTTATAAGAGGAAGTCTTCTCGGAAGAGATGAGTTTTCAAGAGCTTCTTGAAGTTAGAGAGGGACGCCCCTGCTCTGATGGCGTGTGGTAGCTCGTTCCACCATCGTGGTGTCACAGATGGCAAGACATTCACTAAATGCACCAATCTTGGAAAATCTTGGTGTTTTTATTACTTCTGAAAGCTAACTTAATCAGTGTGGTAGGCGCCTTAGTTTCCTTGTGTGTAGACTTATTAGCAGGCTATTGGAAGAGGTTTTAGATTGTTAAACTGTCCAATAAAACAACTTTAAGATATTGTGACAGACATTTTTCACTATTTTGTCACGTTTTGTACACTTAAAGTTAAACTGATAAAGTAAAAAAAACAGTAGATCAATAATCAAAATAATCAGTTGTTGCAAAATAATGGCATAGTCCGTTACTTTGTTTTGCACTGTGACATGTGTGATTACATAATGTACTCCAAGAATTATGGTGGCATGGGTGCTGGAAACAGAAATTTCATCCCAGCCAGGCTGTTATCCTTTGAGTTCAGCCTGTTGCTTTCTTTGCTTTGCTTATGTGTCATCTTTACTCAACACTATGTTCTCCACCAGATGGTACATGAAGAATTGGTTTAATATTTCTAACACACATGACTATAGTAGCAGATTTCTCTTGCATAAAGGTGAGCTTTACCAAATAACTGCCTCTTTAGTAATCTATTCTTAGCAGATGATGGATTTGAAATGGGAAAAGACCTGAGCTATTTACCACAGTATCCTACACATTTCATAGCACTACTTCTCAACTCCAGGCTGGAATCACACTTCTGCAAGTTATTTCCACCACGTTACCAATCACTTATACAGTGCTGTTGTAGTACCATAATTCAGAAAATTCATAAAATGCTCTAGATCTTTCAATTTCATCCCTTTTTTATACATAAAATATAGAAATATTTTATTATAAATAATACAATGGCTTCTTAATGGTTAATAATTAAATTCATTTACTAACGCTTTACAGATCAGTTATAACATAAATAAGAACTTCTAAGTTGCTAGGTTGTGAAAAAATCTCTTGGCTGGTGTTTATCCTTTTAGCCTATTTAGCACTATTGTTGTTATAAATGTTAGAAATCTATTAACAGCTGCTTAACAACTTGGTGATTAATAGATTTTGGTCCAGATTCTCTGCAGCCCTTTTTGGCAGGGTAAGTGGTCGATACAATCGCTCAAAGGGACCTGGCAACCCAAAGGTTGTTCTTATTAATGGCTTATAACTGGTCTCAATGAAGCCAATTGTTACAACTTAACAAAACATTATAAAGGATGCCGTATTGAAAAGTATTCTTATTTTTGAGCTGCAAAAATTAAATGTTTTATTGAGCAAAACAAAATTCATTGAAAACTATTTTGATAATCAATTAGCCTTATTTTTTAAGCAAAAATGCCAATCATTCTCGGGTTGTAGCTTCTTCAACATGAGAAGTTTCTTCTTCTCTTTGTTTTGTGGATACTGAATATCTTTGTGTTTTGGACTGTTGGTTCGCCAAAATAACAGATTTGAAGACATCACCTTGCACAATTTTTATTTTCCTTACATTTTAGAAATGCCTAATTGATGGTGAAAACAATCGGGGGATTACTCAAAAAAGAAAATGATTGGTAGCTGCATTATTCGATTTTCATTTCATGATTTACTGATGATTCATCTATATTCATCTCAGTCCACCATCATGCAAAGCTAACTACAACTCACCATGACTACTAATACTGTATTAACCTACAAAGCATCGACAGCAGCCAGTTCTGAAGGGCTATGGTAAATATGAGTTTCCTGTGAGCCCAAGTCAATCAGATTACTGTCACATTTCATTTTCAGACTGCACTGGGAAATAATCTGCTGGCTAGTCAAAGGAACATAACACACCCACAGACAGGCATCACGGGCAATACCGGGCCATGCACCGGATGTTGCCTCAACTGTCTAACCTATTTTGACCTCCATTTCTATTTTTAAATGTATTACTTTCACTGTTTATCACTCTGCACTATGGATATGTAACTGATTTTATGATTAGGGTAAAGGTTCATTTCACTGCATTGCCCCTCCGTTGTTGAGTTTAACAAAAAGCGGGACCCAGGAATATCCAAGCAATATTCTTACTCAGCACTCTAATATTTAAACACAGGAAGATATAGCAGTAGATAGGGCCCATCTCTTGTTTAAAGAGAGGATTTAAAGCAAATAGTTTGTTACATTGCAAGTAAAGCACTATTTAAAAGGCTTCAAACTGAACTTAATCAACTTTAGAGCCATGCTAGTCACACTGCAATATTGTCTCATTGTGATCTCACATACAACATGGTTCTCATAAGACATAAAATTGAAAGACTTACCAGACTTTCCCTTAAAGTTTAGAAATAGTCTTGTAGTTGCAAACATTTACATATTAAATGCATATTGCTTTGCAGCAGAGGTTGTACTGCTCGACATAAATGTGGGGAAATCCTCATCCAAAAAAAAAAAAAACAATGACAAATTCAATGTTTACAGAAGACAAGCTGATAAGCTAAGAACTCCTCAACCTTGCAGACTGATTCCAATCCCTTTACAACAAACATCTGGACCAAAGCACAATCACTGTGAATTATTTTCTGCACTAATTTAGAAAATATGCCTCATTCCTAACTTAGCAAGTTAGCTTAGAAGGCAGCCTGACATTATAGTCATTACATTATAGCAAGTTAACAAAACACCAATCACCACAGATGACATCTCTGTAGAAGAAAGCCCATGATGACTCAACAACAATGCAGGACTTCAAAAATAATAAACTATATCAAAAAGGAAAAACATGTACCAGTACCTCACACAACACTCCTGGTAGCAAGAAAAGCAGACAAGGACACCCAATAGCTACAGTGTGCAGTACTCGCTTCTCCGACAAGAAATGGCAGCATCTGACATAAGACCAATTTATATTGACTGACACAAGTTAATGAAATTGGTACTCGTCATGCCAGAAAGGGTTTAAAGAACTGGATCTTGCCAAAGCTGTTTACAGTATTCCTCTAAGAACTAGCGAGCAGGTTAGCCAGATAACGCATCATCCCTTAAAGTATACTTTACCCTAAGATGGAAGGTTGTGCCAAATATTGAAATGTCATCACCCCTACAATGTGTACACAGAGTGAAAGAAGCAAGACGCTTATACTACAGGGGGATACAGACGGTATACAAGTGTAAATCATGAAGGGACACTTATTTTACTCTTTCCCAGAATATACAAGTGTCTTTAGTGCTTGGTATGAAAAAACCTGTCTTTCACGTTATGATGAAACAAGATCTCCAACAACAAGGATTTACTGGTCCAAAACATGCTGCTAACTCACCAAGCACCACTTAGGTTATAGCTGAGCAGAAAACTGGATCAAATCAATAAAATAAATACGTCAAATTGTGGATACAGTGATGATCTATTATTATATAGGCCTACTTATATTTATCTGCATTCATTATTTTGTTTTCCTTTGGTTACTGGGAACAACATCTTAACACTAGGTTGACATATTACCATCCTTTAAAATTGACAGCAAACGTTTTAGCAAACTATTGCCTACTAACACTTCGATCAAACACATAGCAACATTTGCATTCATTTGAAAACACCTAACAAATGTAAGTCCAACATTTCCTCGCCTTTTAGCTCTGTTTTGGTCTCAACCAACTCCTGAGGGAAATATCTGTCTCTTAAGCTGCTAAATGCTACTCTTTGTTCACCGGCTACTCACTAACTTTGTCTGTCTGCCGCTTAGTGCTGGGCAGGTAATGAATAGTCAGTTTATCAGAGCTTCTTCACTGAAAACAGCTGCCTGCTGTTGCGAATGGGGCAGAAGAGCTCTATAAGAACTTGACAGGCACTCAGGAGCATGCTGAAATATTATCTCCTTCTTAAGTTGTTTTTTCACTCTCCTGATAGCAAACGGTTGCCTACTTACATAGCCAATTGACACTGTTAGCATTCATTTTCAATCATGTTTATGACTACCTGAGCAACTTAAGTGTAAGATTACTTTCCTTTTTGCTCTAGAAAAACATTTTTTGTCTTTAGCTGCTAAATTTGAGACTTTCCCCAGCAGCAAGTTGTTAAGCCATTTGGTGCTGAGCAGGTAGCACAGTTTATGAGATATTTAAAAAAAGAAAATAGCTGCTTTTTGCTGAAGGAAAAGAGGTTGATTAGAGCAGGGAGACAGAACCATACAGTGAACTTGCCATAGGTAAAACAAAAAACGCAGTAAGCTCAAATGTTCTGCAATGGAGCTGCAGAGTTGGGTTGTTGACTGCTGCATCACTTTCACATGAAGCACACTACTGGCCCCATGACCCACTTTTAACTCCTCAGACATCAATTTTATGTTTTAAAGCAGGATTTTCCAGACAGAGTCTACCAGGGTACCAACAGAAACGCAAGCTTTGTTGCTGCCGTCTTTAGTCTGATGGTACTCTGGGGTCTTCCAGTAAAAGCCATGTAGAAATATGATTGATGGGTATTAAGGACACACTTTTGCTATTTTTGAAACACTTCCAATCCTTTTCATGATAATTTGGACTACATGCCAATGCTGCATTTAGCAATTGTTTGCAAAATCTGGCTCATTCACTCCAGTTGTATCATAATTTTGTCATACAGAGAAATGAAAGAGACAGCTACTTTGTTCTGCAAAGTTGCAATTTGCATTATGATTAGGTTATTAAGATTGAGAAATTGTCATTTCATATTAATTTGGGACAATGTAAGAGCTGAGATTAAACATAAGTGGGCATCTTCCTTTCTGCACGGTAAACAAGAGGCTATTATTGAGTTCTGTAGTTTTTTTTTTCCAAAAGAAATCATTCATCATAGAGCCAAAATTTCTATATCAGGACCTACCATGTGTCATCCACTACCCACTCAAACCAGTGTACAAGCCATACTCTGCCTTGGGTTAAGGTAAGGATTAAACAATACAAAACACGCTTTGGTTGCTTTTGGAGATCATATTTGGAGTTTCCATTAGCTCTCAAAAAAGTTTACAAAATACAATGACAAAAATACAGCTACTGGTAAAAATAGAGTCAAGGACACAGCTACAAATCCTCCATAATGCGTCATCATGAAATATATTTTATATGTTAACAAAGGCTATCTATCTCCTCTCTCATCATCAACAAATGTGGCTGCAGGACATTTATAGGAAAGTGAGGGATGGATTCTACCTGGTCAAATGCCAAATGCTGAGGGGAAAGCCCAAAGTTAAAGCACCTCTTAAAATGTAATCTTGTTATGACTGATTTAGTATGTACAACTGAAAATTCTGAAGGATATTGCATAAAGATAATTAATCCTACTGTATTTGCAAAGCACTCTACATGATGCACACATAATATTTTTGATGCCACATTATCACAGTGGTCAAATAGTTTCAATTTACATTTTTGATAAGTTCCGTAAAAATTGCCACTTTTATTTACTTGCTTCCACAATCTCAGGGTGATACATAAACCTAAGCGACAAAATAAACAAAAAAATACAGCAAACTTTGACTTATATATATATATTTTTTAAAACATACAGTGTAATCATATTAACACAGAATGAGCTCTGTCTGCAATTACCCAATCTAATTACAATCCAAACTTTCCCTAGTACCAGACTTAAACAGACCTCTCTGATGCTTTCATGTGCATATATTCAACCAACAGGCACTACTTTTTCCCCCCAAAAAACAAAATCATGCTATTATTCTTTTTACTTAACCAGGTTATGCATCAAGCAATCAAGTCTGCAAAAATGTTTGGGTACTGCTTATGAGGTAAGTTGGTTTAAAATGTCCTCACCTGGGCTGGAGTCAAGCAGCACTCTCTTGCTCGTTTGTGGATCATGTTTGTCTGCTTCTTAGCTCAGGCCAAAAATGACTACAAATCCATATTCACTATATTGGTTGTCATAACCAAACACGGTTTATCAGTGTGATGCAGCAGACCTACATGATGTTCTGTTTGAGACTGTTTGTATTTATGCAATCGAGTCGGCAAAAGTTAGTCAGACTGAAGCCAGCACTGCCCCAATGTCAATGAGCAACTTTGCTTTAATCAGTCTGGGGTATGCTTGTGATGTAAGTTGGTTTAGTGCGTCCTGACTTCGGCTGGAGTGAAGCAGCACTCTCCTGCTCGTTTGTGGATTATGTTTTTCCGCTTCTTAGCTCATGCCAAAAAATGACTTCTAATCCATCTGCCTCAGGTCTAAATACCAACAGAGTGTATGAACAGAGCTCCATGAATGCTGGAAACAGTGCATCAAAATGTTCACATCTGCTCCATGGTTTATTATTAACACATAGTATTTGTAAAGCAAAGTGCATTATAGTTCTCAAACAATAACTATAATTAAAATCCACAGTAGTAGTTGTCATAACCAAACCTTATTTATCATTAAGATGCAACCAGCCGACAGGGATGTTCTGATTGAGACTGTTTGTGTTTATACAAATATAATGAGTCCAATATCAATTTCATGTTCCCCTTTACAGACAGTTTAACCATGTTGATGTTCATTAGAAGTCATTTTTAAAGCAATAACACGTTGTGCAGTTCAGCTGAAATCCATCTTAATGCTTCATGTAACAACCAGTTACAATTATATGATAGTGTACAGTAATGCAACAGGACTTGATGGCAGGTAAATACAGAAATTAACATAACACCATCACCTCTGTCCAGCTGGCTCTGAGCATCACAGAGGATGTCCTATTCCAAAATTTAATCAAACTCTGACAGATTTGTAGCGCAATATAAATATGACTATAAATAAGCTCCAACCAAGATCATGTCACATATGAATCATGCCTGACTATATGTCCACTATTGTGACAACTGAGCTCATTCTGACCCCTTTAAAGTGATTTAATTTTATTCTGGTCCTTTTCATTATTTCCTCTTGCTTCATTTTGCTCCATCAATGTGTGCTATTGAGTGGTTCTGTTTTTACATTTCAATCCATAAACTATTAACTTGTGGGCCTGCATCAGTGCTGACCCTAAAACAATAGTGTGGCAAATGCCTTCCCAGCAGGGGTGATGTTTGTTAAACCAGGCCAGTGTAACACCCCGGGGCAGTTTGCAGGCTACAGACCCTGAGCCTCAGTCTGGAGGCCCTGCCAACCCGCTGTGGACTAGCATCCTCCTGCAACATCACTGCAGCATCCTGTCAAAACATGGCCATTAACGTGTGTGGTAATCCTGTCAAGCAGAAAAATGCACACACTGCAAATCACACATGCGTAGTAATGCATAGAAGCCAATGCACATCTGGCTTTACCTGAAGCACATGCAACAACAGCTGGAAGCTTCACTGCACCGAGCTACCAAACGCCTACCAGCCGCAGAAATGTAGAAACACACACAGGATGCTAGAGACACAGCGTGAGCATCCGTCGTGTGTACGAGAAGGCCCTGCAAGGCGATGAAAATCTCCAAGCGGACACGAGCTCCATCCTCGTCATCTTTGAATTGCTTGCCAGAGCAGGCCTGCCACTTCCGACATGCAGGCTAAGCCAATAGGCCCACCACACGCTCAAGGTTTCCCTTTTTATGCTATCGTACACGGTGATGGCATTTGTTGCTGCAATAATACCGTTTTGGTTCAAATAGGCAGTGGAATAAAAGCGAGCCCAATATGTTTCTCGCACCGCTGCTGAGATGATCAACCCGACTCAAACCAGCAGGCCCGCTAGTCCCAGTAAGTCCCAGTTCAGACGATATTAAACCTACCAAGGGCGGTACTTAGAAGCAGCTTTCTGTGCCTTACCTCGCAATCGATTCTCATCGTGTGTGGAGTCCTAATCTGTGTGAAACCGTGTCCATGACATGCTCCTTTTTTAAAGAAAAAAAACACCCCCTCCGCTACGATCTCAGCATCAGCAGCAGCCCGTACAATGAAGCAGTGATGGCCGGTGGTGATGATGCTGGGAGCCCCGCCCTCCCCTCCATGCAGCCAGAATGAGCTCACTGGTTTCCAGGCCAGCCGGCTCCAGTGCAGCCGCAGTCCACCAGCACACAGCACAGACCTGCTCACACCCCAGATCGCAGGACACGTTCGCGTAACTGTCCCTAACGCTCCTGGAGCTGTCCATATAACGGTTCTTAGAAGTTCTGAAAAGGGGAAAACATTTTAATCGCAACATTATATGAAAAAAACAACAACATATTTTTAAATTATTAATTAATTTGAATAGGCCTAATTTTCAAATGATTCTTTGGGTGAAAAAATGGGTCATATTGGTTGATATACTGGGGCCTATTAAATAATGATTCCTTGTACAACATGCTTAAAATTCTATACTATACCATGGTCGTGCAATTAAGCAAATTTGAACAGTTGTTAAAGTAAAGGATCCTCACTGTAACATTCTGAAAGAACTGCGGTGTAGGATATACTATAAATTAACAAGCAGATTCTTACTGCTCAGGAATTTAAGTACTGGAGTTAATGGGTAGTATTTTAGCCATTAAACATTCAAATGGAATGGAATGCACGAGGAGCAAAAATGGGACTTGGACAAGATTATATACAGTTTTTGCAAATGGTATTTTCAATGATAATACATGATCTAATGTTTGTTGCCATGTGTGAAAATGCAATCCTTGCAGTACATACAGTACAAAAAAGTTCAAACCTCAAATAATCTGAAATACTTCTGTAGAGCAGTAATATGTTTCTCTTTGTCACATCATTTGCATCACAGTTATATAGTTAAAGTTTAACTGAACTGAAATGAACATGGCTCAAAATGTTAATCAGGAAAAAAACCCTCTAATTGTTAATATGTGCTTCCTATACTGCACTATACTAACGTGTTGCAGTTAGCTACATAGATTATGCTGTACAAACTGAGTGAGAGATTAGTGTCTCCTAACGGTCGGTCCCAGAACTGTAAGTGATTGATATTAATGGTTGAAGTCAGATTTCTCCGGAGTGGAGAACAAAAAAGAACGAAAACAAGAAATAAAAGACATTTATAAATAGGCTTCTATAACAGACGCCATAGATTCAAATTACTTATCACTTACTTGTTTGTTTGTTGCTATATTCTACAAGTTGTTTTGAACTAATACACTTCAGAAGTGTTGTCTGTCTAAAAGTCCAAGAAAGACACGTTCTGTAGGTGAGTGGCGCAACTATCTTTCATCTGCCACTCATTTTTAAAATGAACCATATCGTATATCTATCTATCTATGTATCATATGTGTACGTGCTTACACAGACATAAGAAAAACAATAGTTTCTTCGGCACAATACAGTTCTTAACTCCACACATTAGACGTTACTGTTTTTCTGTAGGGTCGGGTGGATTAAGGCGCAGCAGATTTGGACCGCCCATTTGAACTTCTTTTACTCAATGACAAGCTCCCCCAGGGCCCTCAATACACACAAATACATATCTCAACCTCAGCTAACACCATCCTCAGTAACAGGACTATCAGAGCTGCTGTTACATCTACCTGCCTTCCATCAACTTCATACTCGCGTGCAGTCTGTGCTAACAAACAGGTGTTGGCCAGGAGACTACGCAGTAAATCAATCGTATGTGTGTACAGAAGAAAGGTGCCCTTACAGAGTGGTTTTAGGAAAGTGATTTGAAGGGGGAAATGGCCATCGACGAAGACAATGGCCTCTGCACAGCTTCTGTGGCAGAAAAATACCCACATGGGATGCCCAAAGAGTCGGACGGACGGGGGTACTGGGGGACCAAAGCCGAGTTCATCCTGACTGTGATGGGAGCGATCATCGGACCTGGGAATGTATGGAGGTTCCCTTACCTGTGCTACAGAAACGGCGGAGGTGAGATAATTTACACGGCAACGGCTGCTCTCAGTTTGTCATGCAATGGGGGTGGTGATGGCGCAGTGGTTAAGACACATTCCTTTGGTGTGAGAGACCCGGGTTTGACTACAATGTGTTCCTATAATTAATCCCTATTTGCTCCAGAGGCGTGCGACCTCTGACATATATAGCAAATGTAAGTCGCTTTGGATAAAAGCGTCAGCTAAATGAATAATTGTAGTTTCCCTCCTGTGTGTTATCTGTTCTCTAGGCGCATTAAATAAAATAAAACATAAAGATACTCTTCTTTTTGCAGGCGTGTTTCTCATCCCATACATTTTGTTCATGTTTACATGCGGAGTCCCTTTATTCTTCCTTGAGACTGCCTTGGGACAGTACACCAACGAGGGGGGAATTACGTGCTGGAGAAAGATTTGTCCGCTATTCCAAGGTAAATAAAAATGGCTTATTTTCTTGATCCCTCCAACATTACCTTTATTGATTTTGTAACATAAGAGCCCCTGGCCTGTATGGTCAAACGTACAGTACAATCACATGACGCCACGAGTGACTATGGGACAGCCCACAGAAAGGAGAGCTCTTCAAAAGTTTGAAGGGCTACAACTTTAAAATTATTTCCTAAAGTTTTGCTAATAAAATTGCTTATTTTCACTAAAATTCCATTTGAAAATATGAAGGATAATATGTTTGATGTGTAGTCACATTTATCAACGGGCTTCTTGTTTACTAGAATTTACTGCGTGCGTAATTACGCAAAAAGTCTATACTTTTGATCATTTCACTTTTTGTCATCCGATTGGTTTGCAGCAGATAATTCGCGTTGTTTCTCATCACAGCAGAATATTCTAATTAGCTTACTTTTTGAATAGGACACACTTTGCCCCACATAAAGTGGTAATTGCAACATAAGAATATTACCTGTGCGCTGCCCTCACTAATATCGTATTCTGCATGCTTTTGCTTTTTCCAGGCATTGGCTATGCCAGTCACTTAATCATCATATTCAGTGCCACCTCCTACATTATCATCATTGTATGGGCATTCTTTTACCTGTTCTCCTCCTTCAGCGGGGATTTGCCCTGGGCCACATGTGGACACTACTGGAACACAGGTAGGATGCAGCTTTTGGTGAGGGCTTTGGAAGCTTTTAGATGAATGTAGGCCTACCCTTTAAAATTACCAAGATTTGGTACAAAGTGTTTCTTTTCCACTGAGATGTAGGGATATGATCATTCATTTTGTTGTAATATTGTTATAGGGCTTTGGGTGTTATGTACAACACTAAGGATTTTATATGTAACTATTATTCTACTATATCATTTCATGTCAAGATAATTTGTCATTGTCTCTGAGGGATGCAGAAAGCCATGTTTGATTTAAAAATGAGCATTTTCATATTCCCAGTGTTTTATTGTCCCATACTAGACTCATGCTTTGACTTCATCCCTCCAAATCTGAGCATCAGCATGACATCCAGACTGAATACCACTCTTCCTGTTGTGGAGTTCTGGCAGTAAGCATGTAGTCAACTCACATAAGTTTAATTGAATGTAAATTGTTCTTTCAATCACTGCCTTTCCTTTTTTTCTCCCTCTCCTTTCTCTTTTCTCCCTTTTTCAACCCTGCCCTCCAGTTCCTCTCTCTCTCCCCTCCAGTCTTCTCCACACTTGTTTTAGCCGACCTCTGATTTTCTCCCCCTCCCCTCCTGTCACTCAGTTTTCCCCTCTACCTATAATTATTTTTCCATTCCTTTTCACCTGTCATTCATTTTTTGCTCTCACCCTTCCCCTCAACATTGCCTCGCTTCTCTCTCCAGGCGTCGGGTTTTGAAAATCTCTGGTGGTATCGAGGAGGTGGGGAGCTTGAGGTGGGAACTGGTCTTGTGTCTCATCCTGACCTGGGTCATCTGCTACTTCTGCGTTTGGAAGGGTATCAAGTCAACAGGAAAGGTTAGCTGCTTGAACAGTGAACAACATCCATAAATACATACATTTTGGTAAAAGTCTACCCAAAATGCTTTTCCCAATGAAGTGTGTCAGTCAGAGCTCGCCTTGACCCATGGAGGGGTCACATGTTGGGCACAGCCCAAAAGAAGTACATTGTGCCTCCACTCTGTGGGCTAACCACCCTCAGGTTGGATACATTGTCACCCAGGTGGCAAGCAAAGATGGAGACCTGGGTATGCTGACCCCTGGCATCGCAGAGTTGTTCGCAGATACAATGTAGATAGGAGGCCAAGCCACCTTTGGTCCATGACATCATACTACTTTTTGATGAATGACTTGTTGTGAATTGTTTACACAACGTATTGTGGGTACAGCTGGGGATATGAAGTTTTATTTTAGTTTTAAAAGTTATCACGACTTGGTTAGACCCCCCCACCAACCCACATACACACACAAACAACCGGTCGAACACCACCCACCAGTTCATCATCCTTATGGTCTCCTTAAATGTGCATGCCTATTGTACAATTTCCCCAAACCAAGTGGACCAAATTTGATTGAGCCATCTCAGTGTCAATTAAGAAAACTGAGAAAATAAATAAATAAAGACAGTTGTGGCAGCCCAGATAGCCAGTCTAGCCCTAGGCCTTTGGAAGAAACATGATCAAAACAGACTGCCTAAAGTTAAGGTTAGGATTGGGTAAGGCTTCCTCTGCCCCAAAGGGAGAGAACGGAAAACGTGGCCAAAAAGAAGTTGTTAAAGTTGTGTCAAGAAGTTGTTAAAGTTGTTGATTGGTGCATGCACGTTTTTGGGTCATTTTATAATAAGTAGCTTGTTTTGATTTTAAGCCTAAGTTACCTTTTTTGGACAATGCACATTTGTTTCTTCTGTATTTTATTTGCATTGCATGTTTATTTAATGTGCAAATAAACCTTTGCGGGCATTTTCATTTGTTATTTAACTGCAAGCTATATTTCAAACGTTTTTTAACAAATTATACTTTAAAAAAGTGGTGGGGACAAAATCAGCCATTTCAAAAGGTGGTGGGGACATGTCCCCCCCAGCATCCCCAGTGTAAATGACACCTATGCTCACAAGACATTTGCTCTGCATTTGTGAGCAGCGGAGCTGTGTGTTGAAGGGAAGGCTGCCGTTACTACTGAAGCTGCAGTACTTCACAATCTGATGATCTGCTTCTATGATGAAAATCAGCCCCTTGTCCCTGTTACACCAGTGAACATGCCCGAAGTCACAGAGCTACGGGGTTTCACTCAGTGACACTCT
>NC_060172.1:14801429-14867365 GCF_021292245.1 Micropterus dolomieu | reverse complement strand
TGGAAGTTTTGGAAGTTTTACAAAATAAATTTCTATATCTGTATACCTCTGTCATTGTTTTTAGGGAGGGATGTACCTGCTCCAGCTGTTGGACCATCATGTCTGCAGTGGCACCACCCTGCTCCTCCTCTCCCTCTGCCAGTCTGTCAGCATTGCCTGGGTGTATGGTAACTCATAGACGATACAACCATACACATAAAGACTATATCCTGTTGACAGAACCGACACAACTCTTCTTCACATTATCAGAAACTATTTTTAACGGAACAAAAACCGCTGTGTGCACTTTTGGTATGCTGATACATTCATGTCGAGAATATATGTTCAAGACGAGACTGACCTTTCCATTATCTTTCCTTTCTCTAAAGGTGCTGACCGTTTCTATGGCAACATCATAGACATGATTGGTTATCGTCCATACCCATTAATGAAGTACTGCTGGTGCTACATCACTCCCTTACTCTGTTTTGTAAGGATTCAGTCCTTTCATTCACTGTCATGTGGTTGATTTGTTTCTTCCATGTGCTACCTTTCTCATGTCTGGCAGAGATGGTAGATTTATTACATTATCATATCTGTATCACATTTGTTTTAACTCTTCCTCTTTTGACTCTTACTTAATTTACAATCCCCCTTGCAGCACTTTACAACCCAGCCCCAATGACCTCAAAAGTAAAAAAAAAAAAAATGCATGTCAAGATGAATTTGCATCGTATTCATGACAGGATTACCGACCCTAAGACCCCAGTGGTTCTACAGTATATGTTTGTTTTTCATTCCCCGTTTTAAGATGTCCAATGCCTTTTGTGGAAAAGAAAAACCTGTAAAGTTAGGGTTAAGTAGGTACCTTGTCTTTTGAGCTCCACAGTTATGTAATCACAGACTGTAAGGTTTAACATTAATCCACTTTGTCTCCTCTAATCACAGGGCACCTTCATCTTCTCTATTGTCAGATACTCCCCTCTGAAGTTCAGCAACACTTATGTTTATCCACTCTGGGCCAACATCTTGGGCTGGTTCATTGCCACCATCTCCCTCTCCCTTATCCCACTCTTTGTGTTACATAAACTGAGGCAGGGAAAAGGCTCTCTTCGACAGGTGAGCAGGGATATATTTATTGATTAAACAGTTTTGTATTGACTTTTTATTGTATTGTGTTGGTTGTTTTTCAAGGTTCCAATTCATTTCAATAAAGCTTTAATGTCATTGTACTTGCATACAACAAAGGATAGTCTTGTCATTCTAAGGTAGTACAACTTCTTAAAAAACTGGACAAAAGTTGTAATAAAAAGTTATATAATAAAAGTGATAAATTATAATGTGTAAACTGGAATTACAGTGCAAAGAATCCCTCCTGGTATGCACAAAGTATGCAATAAGTTTGACCCTGAGCTACTCAGAAATCCACTTCACTGTATTTATTTTTTTCCTCAGCGATTCTTGTTTCTCTGCCAGCCTGTGGACCACCTCCTGATGGAACAAAAATGTCTTGCCACACTAGGAACCAATGGCACCAGTCCCAACACAGAGCTCAAACCTTTAGCCCAACTCGTTCAGTGAACATAAAGAAGTTGTTCAGCTGAGAGGTGTGCTGTAAATTATTGTGTGGTCTTCTGGAGCCTTATTCATCAATCTTCTAAGAATCCAAAATCAGGATGCTCTAAAATGAGGCTACTTAGGAGGCAACTGTGTGTGAAAAGTTTTTTTGCTACAAGTGAAGAATAAGACCCATTTATAAAGTGACCTACTCCTATACTTGAAGAGAAGTAACCTGGAGGAGCAGCATGATTAATCACAAGTGTGCTGTGCATTTAATGGCCAAAAACAAGCATTTAACAAGCAACTGCCCCATTGTTCATTCTTCAGAAAAAGTATTTGCACAGTGATATTTTATTCATATTATTATATTATTTATATTATAATATCATTTAAAAATATATATTTATACAATTGTGATGATAGACAGTTATGATTTTAGCTTTTAGATTTTTTTTTTATTATAGATAGATAGATAGAGTGTGTTCTTGTCTGTTCTGTGGGGACTTACCTTCCTTTGGGGACGATACGCAAGTTCCCATAATGTAAACCATAAAATTTTAGTGGGAAGACTTTTTAAAGTTTACGATTAGGTATAAGCACGTTGTGGTTATGGTTAGGGTAAGTCTCCAGGGTGTTAATGTAAGTCACAATGTCCCTGAAATTTATGGAAACACGACTGTGTGGGTGTGTGTAATGTGTATTTGTGCTGTGAATATTGTGCGTATTTGGATATTTTTTTGTCCGCTGTGTGCGAAAGCCATTTGGCCCTGTTTAACTATGTCGTGGTTATTGTATGTTGTTGTCTGCTGTGTGCAACGGGGCCTGGCAGTTGCAAGACTGGCATATACATAGACTGGGAAAAAGAGCACCTCCTGCTACAGCAGCCTCAACTTTAAATCTCTTCACCTCTGGTTGCAGGCCCATATAGAGTCCCGAATTTTTCAGGTCAGACTCCCACCTTTTCCTCTAAAATGACATCTGACATCTTTTCTTAGGCAGTTTCACACCAAATGGGTGTTTCATTCGTGTGATTTGTTAGAATCACGATGCTAAAGTATGGTCTGAATTGAGGACATAGAGATAAGTTCTCCATTACATTAATATATGATATGATATGATTCTAGGACTGGCGTGTGACTTTAAAGGGTAATTGCGGTATTTTTAAACCTGGGCCCTATTTTCACATTTTGGGGTCGATATGACTAGTAGTAGATACAAAAAGTTTTGAAATTTGTGCTGAAGTGGCTGCAACGTATTCCTTTGGGGCAATTGCGTCTGTGGTTTAAGATCAACTTGACATCATCTTGAAGTAATTTGTTAGGAAGTTAGATATATTTGACACGTTCAGTATGTTATTTGATATAATCATTGTGTACACATGAAAATCAGATACATTTTTTCACAAAAACATGTCTATAATGAGATATACTGTCAGCAAACAATGTAAAAATGACAGCAGGACAGAGACATGGAAATAATATATAACATAACAACATCATAGGTACAGTGGTGGTCTTCTCTTGAAATAGTTATGTTTGACATGAATTTGCAAATGCAGCAAACAAGACTCAAGTCATAAAATACATTTTTTTTGTTAATATATCTGATGCAGAATAGGCCTAAATATTTGTCCTTTACCATAAATGTGTTTCTATGGCAACACAACAGATGTGACTAGTTATCATCCATGCCCAATAATGAAGTATTGTTTCAACACATCACTCCCTTCATCTGTTTTGTAAGGGTTCAGTCATTTATTAGCTTACGGGTAATGAACATGTATTTCTTTCGCATTTTATCTCTCTTGCTGAGTTTATCTTTTCATTCAACATTTGATATTATATGTAGGTTAATTTGGGCCATGGAATAGCACCACTGGACTCAGAGTGTTCACACTTCAGTACAAGCACATATGCACACAGCTGTGAATAAAGACACATGCATGGTGGATTTACAATATTGTGCAAGCTCTTAACTTTACCGCTGCAGCAATGACACTTTTATTTAGCTTCCCATGCCCGCCACGTTACACTCCCAACCATTGTTATATATACACACATCATATATTCATGTCACGAGATTCAGAGACAGAATTTCTTGATTCTGGATTGACATGTTTACAGGCTCCACAAAATTTGCATGTGAGATAAAGCTGCCAGCTGCTGCAACAAACTGTTGCCAGGATCTGATGTTTGAGGATGCCTTGCTGAATGAAGTTCACACCTTATAACTGACTGAAATTAACATCAAAGTCACCAAGTGTAATGTGGTTGTGATTGATGAAAGGGTTGGGGTTACGATCAAATAACCTATAATAATAACCAATAATAATATAATAATAACCTTTTTTAATCACCAGTAAGAAAGTTTTATCAGTCCTAGAAAATTAATCTTTTGTAGCACATCTTGCTGTGAGAAAGCATTGGTTTACTGTAAACTATGGTGAATTACAGTCCACCACTAAGTCAAGTAACTTAAAAGTCTGCCAACATTGACTAACATATTGTTTGCATGTAGATTGTTGTAATTGTTTTGTTTACAGAGTGAGGAACCATGTAAAATAGTGAATGAAGACACCACACATTTCAATAAAAGACACTGTTTATTGACTTGACTTGTTTGTCATGTTGTAGAAAGAGAACAGTGTAACAGTGTAATAATTTAAGCACTATATAAATAAAAATATCATGGACATGATTTGGAGGAAATGTATTTCTCTCTCTGATTTGAAGGAGAATTTAACACTTTGGGTGCAAATGACAAAGAATGGTGACAGGAGTAGTGGCATTTTAATCAAAAGATAATGCTGTTACAATCAACACAGAGATGTTGTTTATCTTAGACTGGTTCCCAGATTAACCTCTAAATAGAGCAAATACTAGCCCATAGCTTCACTGTCCATCCGATGTGTTTTTGTAAACAAACATTGCTGATAGTTGCAGCAAAATATGTATGAACATGTTGGCAGTCCTTCCCAAAACCTTGCTTAACAACTTGCGTTGTAGCATTTCATAGCAGATTTAATAGTCAACTCTTCTGTAATTTGTAATATCTGAATGTGGTACAAAGTCTACTGCTGGGCTAAAGTCTGAGAAAGCAGTCAATTTTCAAAACACAGCTTGTTAACTTCACTTAGTTTCTGCTTCTTATTCAGAAATATGTTAAATGAATGGAAATCAAACCTTTAATAATTGTGTATATTAAATTCAAATAAATCTGAATAACCTGCTGAGGGACCACTTAAGGTTTTGTCACACCTCCTGTATGTTTTGGTGTTTTTACATTAAAGGAGCAGTTTGGAGGACAAACTGTTGAGCAAAAACACACAAGTATTAGTTTTTGGTATCAGTGGAAAAAAGATTTGGCAGAGGGTTCACACGTTTGGATCTACCAGTAATTGAATTTTAAATTCGATTTTAATGAGTATACAATGGGTGTACATCTGTAACCAAGATTGCACTGTTACAGTCACATATTGAATTAAGTTGGCCTGGTGTGGGAATGACAGAGACGTGAGTTCTGTATCTTCTGGTAAAAAAAAGAAAAGAAATTAGCCAACCAGATCCTGCACACCAGTGCAATAATTTTCCTCATAAAACATTTCTTAGCTCTGTAGACAAGTTGGGGGACAGAACACTTAAGTGTTGTAGAACGTGAGTTACATCATTGCCAAAATTAAGGCACTACTGAGGGTGTATGTTTGTGTGTTTGCATGTTCCTTAGGTGTGAGTCACACTTTAGTCCACTTCTGTCAGGCCACAGGGTCTCCTGAACTCTTGTCCTCGCTCGTGAATCCACTTGTTTGACACTGGAAAACAGAAAAAAACATCTGTTTAATAGAAAAACAAGAGAAACTCATTTCTTTCCCAGTGATTGAGGCACCTTTAGCACCACCTCGAAGGGTTGAGCCTCTCATGCAGCACAGTGTACTAATGATAGACTGTGTCGTTACCTCTCTACATCAAAGGACACCATGGACGCCACCTGTTTCCATGGCTAAAATATAATCATCCCCAATTGTTCCCCTTCTTTTTCTGGTGAAAACATTTCTGTTTGTGGTCCAACATTTCTCTCTTGAACAGTTAGGAAAAACACAGCCAAAAGTGACAACGTCTTGCCTGGGCTGGCAAGATGGATAATGATAGCTAGGTCACTCCAGTCCGTCTTAAGTTTCCCTCAACTATACCTGTAACAAGGTGCGGTTAAAGATAAAGCAGCTGTTCCTGAAATGACACTATGCTGCACTTGTGCATGTGTGATCATTGCCAGTCAATTCACCACCAGCCAAATCTGTTAGCAACAATGCACACAACAATCGTTATTATCATGAGCTGGTTTTGTCAATTGCCTGTAGAGCCCTATCATTGTGATTTGTATAAAATGAGTCAAGCATAAAAGACTTGAGAATATGGAATGAAAATCTGAAAATATGGAATGTAAATCAGAGAGAGGCAGCAGCTGGCCTTGGAGAACTGAATGCGATCATGTCAGCATTTTACTATGAAAATGTGGGAAACCACATGAAAGCAGAGGTTACAATGTGCAATACTACAGCAATGCTGCAGACACATGAAACAACACTAGTGCTAATGACTGAGTCACAATGCTGTACAACATATAAATAGAACAAAATATATTTTTCTTAATATGCAGCAAAAAATTTGTTCACTCTGTGGTAGGGCTTGTTAATAATTCAATTTTAGGTACAGTGACTGTCTGTGGAACCATATTGTGATGATATGATCATAGAATGTTATGAAATGTCGTAATCTCAATTGATTATTCAAAGCAAAATGTCAATAATTGTCAACAAGAATTTTGTCTGATGCAATGGATAACAGTGGAACACGTGACTTTGAATACAGCCATATCGCTGAGCCCTAATTCATTATGTGTGGGGTTATCTTCCTAACAAATAACACATATTGTTAGCTTAATTTATCAATGTATCAATGCTTAATTTTTTGATTGAAAACTTTGACTCACCCCATTTACTTCCTACTAAGACAGGACAGGCTGCATGTCTGGTCCTATAGTCTCCCTCCCCGCTCTTGAACAGATTATACCAGAACACTGCCGTCCCCTTTGGAGAAATGACACAAATGAAAAATTTATGGTAACATCCAATGTGCACAAGAGACAAGGAATGCTAAGATCCAACATGAAATGAGACAGATGCTGAAATAAAAAAGACCTAGAGCATTAGTGGCTTCAAGCTGAGAACAGCAACATACCAACCCACATGTTCCTCAAGCAGACATTTGGTTGGTTGACAATTATTTTATTGCTTGCCACATTAACGATGTGTGTGACACTACATAAAATTGTGGTAAGTAGCCTTATATAAGCCTTTTCAGGGTTGCAAAAAAATTGATAAAGACACAAGCCACAAATGCAAACACTACTTAAAAGCTGAAGGAAAATTACTGAAGGTCAGCCCACTCTATCAAAATGGAGATAAACAAGCGTATCGGAATTATAGGCTGCTGTCTTTACTTTCCCAGTTTTCAAAGATCATTGAAAAGTTGTTTGTTTTAAAATGAGACACTTTGGGAAAAGAACAAATTATTAAGTGAAGAACAGTGCAGATATTAAGCAAATAATAACAAACAGCAGAATGTACCGTTTACTGGCAGTATATCTCAATGTATGAAGGTTACAGTAAATGTAGAGTCCCACAAGGGTCAGTATTAGGCCCTTTTAGTTTTTACATATTAATGATATTTGTAAAGTTTTAAAATGTTATAATTTCTTTAGATTGCGGATGATACAACACACATGCACACACACAGAAAGTTTGTTAAAATCATTGACAGACCATATGTGTTACTTGAGTTAAGAAAGGGGCAAGTATTTTCCCTGCTCCTTTTTAAGATCATGGAGTGTGTATTAGATTGCGGATGATACAACACACATGCACACACACAGAAAGTTTGTTAAAATCATTGACAGACCATATGTGTTACTTGAGTTAAGAAAGGGGCAAGTATTTTCCCTGCTCCTTTTTAAGATCATGGAGTGTGTATTAGATTGCGGATGATACAACACACATGCACACACACAGAAAGTTTGTTAAAATCATTGACAGACCATATGTGTTACTTGAGTTAAGAAAGGGGCAAGTATTTTCCCTGCTCCTTTTTAAGATCATGGAGTGTGTATTAGATTGCGGATGATACAACACACATGCACACACACAGAAAGTTTGTTAAAATCATTGACAGACCATATGTGTTACTTGAGTTAAGAAAGGGGCAAGTATTTTCCCTGCTCCTTTTTAAGATCATGGAGTGTGTATTAGATTGCGGATGATACAACACACATGCACACACACAGAAAGTTTGTTAAAATCATTGACAGACCATATGTGTTACTTGAGTTAAGAAAGGGGCAAGTATTTTCCCTGCTCCTTTTTAAGATCATGGAGTGTGTATTAGATTGCGGATGATACAACACACATGCACACACACAGAAAGTTTGTTAAAATCATTGACAGACCATATGTGTTACTTGAGTTAAGAAAGGGGCAAGTATTTTCCCTGCTCCTTTTTAAGATCATGGAGTGTGTATTATATTGATTCAGATTGTAGCTTATATTTTGTTTAAAACATTTTTTGGGAAGTGTACACGGAAGTGATTGGAAAAAATAATCAAATTAAATCAAATATGTGAAACACGTGTAAATAAGCATTGTGAATACCAAAACATACCAAAAATATTAAAACAACAACAACAACAACTGCACACACATGTAAAATAAGTCAGTCAACACTAAGCTATTGTTTGACTGGACAATTCGTGGGCTTACATTGCTACAGCATTGTTGATTAGCCAATGAAAAAAAATTACAGTCTTCTGACATAATTCAGAAAGTCCAAAACTGAAATTGTTTTCATCTTTCATCAATTTTCAGTGCCAAGTAAGGTCTTTGACAATTTGCTATGCAACACAGAATGCACAGGGAGCCTCCCAATGAGATCTTCAATCATTCTGTCAGAACTTAAAAGACTGACAGGACTGACACTGAGTCTCTGCACATTGATCAATAAAGTGACACCAACATTGTTTCCCGTTGGGGACACTCGCAGTATAAAGTAAACATACCCAACACACTATGAAGAGGAACTAGGAGATTCACATAAGTCCACATCCACTCTAAAGTGCACACAGAAACATCATTGTCATCACCTTTCTTGGCCAGATTGCTGCTCCAAAGTCAGGGAAGACTGTGGCACCTCCTGCCTCGACATCACTCATCTGAGAAAAGACAACAAAGTTGGAGACTCCCTCTGTATTTTCTTCAAAGAAAACACTCTGGTACAGTATTGAACAACCCCAAAGCGTACATTTCATATAAAAAACAAATATACGCTTGTGGCTTAGGAAATCATCCATTCATTTTTCTTTTCAAAGCAACAGATTAAATTTCAACATTTAAAGCATATTATGTTATTGAAGATATATGTTGACAAATGTAATAATAACTAAATAATATACTTTTTTTAAATGTGTTTACAGCAATACATTCCAGTGGATGCTAATTAATTGACAAATTAAATGTTTTAAGTCATTTCATTAGCAAATAATATACAAATAATATTGTATGATAAAAAAACAAGGTTCTGTGAAGGCCTTGAAGGGGCACAAAATGACATGCAAAGTTGCTATGAGCACTACAGTGAAGGAAGACAAGACTGAAGGAAAAGGGAATATGTTTCCTTAAAACTGACCCATCAGATGTCCCACATGCAATTTCATCACATTGTTTAATAAGGACATTCATCTAGATCATGTTACTTAACTGTGATGATCAGTTGTGTCCTATAATACATTTATTTCTCCTTGAGTCAAACATGAGGGTCTATTATCTAAAATACGTCCTGTAACTTTGTGAGGTGTTTTACTTGACCTCTGTTTTAATGTAGTACTAGATATTTTCTGGATCTATACCGTTCTTGAACAGTTTTTTAAAAAATGTGTCAAACTTGTCGAAGCTTGTTCTGGAATGTGTTGATTTATAAACTGAATTGTGTTATTTTATTTCCCTGCAGGAAGCATGGGGTTCATTAGTCCTGTTATATCTGCTTTATCCTGTCCACATCATGTGTTCAAAAGCACATCATGCACCAGGGTGAACAGCAAACGTCAACCAATTCATGCCTCATTAAAAAACAAAATCTTTTTTTCTCTATTTTTTTCAACCCAGTGTCATCAAGGATAAAATAAAGAGTGGATTCTACATCAGTGTGTTAATGGGGGATATTCAACAAAACTCTCCACAACATGTACTGGAACTGATTGACAGAAAACCTTTTTAGACAAATATCTAAGAAAAAAGTTTCTCAGTCATCCAGGTAATAAGATATTAATCCAGCACCATTTTTATTATATCCCCAACATCTGTAGAACTATAACAGTGTCTTGCCCCATTACATTAAGGAATTCTATTTTTAACTATATGACTTTAATACCACACTTCAGACCAATTAGTGAACCTTTATGAAAGTCAATCAATCCAAGTCCAAGATTGAGCCAGAGCTTATGCATATGCCCATGAAGGTAAAACAAAAAGAAGGATGGTGCATAGATTTCGGTCACAACCACAATCCTTCAATCAATGGCGACTGAACAAACGTACTTACGTAGTTCAAAAAAGTTGCCACACGATTTCCAGTGCCTAATCTTTTGAAAGCATCAGGCTCATCTTTCTACAAAGATAAAATTCAAAAGTGAAAATACATGATGAAAACTCTGCTCTCTCGCACACACATGTACTTACGTAGTTTAGGAAAGTAGCAAGTCTATTTCCATCGACCTTGAGGCTGCTGTCAAAAGGGCGCTGCAACAGATTTTTAAAAGGTTTAACCAAAGAAAGACTCACCTGCCACAGAGGGCACTAACTACACTCACATCATATAAAAACTGCATCATTATCTGTCAGAAAAATTACTGAATCACAACTATATCTTTCATCTAAGTAAAAAAAGAGCTTCAAATTATATGCTCAAAAGCACATAAAGCACAATAAACATGGAACACTTAATCATGTGTACTTAATCATGAAGTCACTTATTTCTTTAAAGGATAGGCACAGAGGACCACTAATGACCACTAATCATCTTCTTTTTCTTAATCTTGGGTGAGTAATAACAAAATAAGATTGTTTTTGCAATGACCCTTTGCATTATAATAAATCATTCTGCAGCAAAACAGCTGCACAGATGCACATTCAGTAGTGCATACAACTATTATTCATATGAAATTCATAAATGTTTGTCAGATAGAACACCCAATGGGAACAGGGACATTTGGAGATGTGACCCTGGTTCATTGCAGAAGAGGATTTGGTATGAAAGAGTGAGGCATGGTAGATATTGTGGTGTTCAGAGCAATAAAAGGAGTCTTGAGAAAAGTAGATCAGATGAAAGTAAGCAGGTTGTTCAAAAGAAGGAGGATTTCAAGATAATACTGTGTATAATAATGGCACTAGAGGCTTATTAACTATTAGTTTGTTTGTAACGAAATCAACTACTGAAATTGGTAACAGCACGATTAGTTGGGGCAGAATCTTATCAAAGATAGAGTTTCATCATCATTGTTACCGGGCGCATTAGCTGTCTGGCTGGCATGAGCCACTTTGCTGTCACAGCACATCGCAGTAAGCTAGATCGATATTAAAAATATGAGCAGCACTTTAAGAAGGATCAAGTATCAAGGAAGGAAGTAGGCCAACTATAACTATAATACAAGCATGGATACTTCCTGATCCTACAGCAGATTTTACATTAATTGAACAGATTATTTTGAATTCACGAACAATAAAGATAATAACAATAAAGGTCACCACAACAGTTATAATTAGAGATGCTTCAAAGAATTCAATCAATAAAATCTGAGCTGCAGTTTTACCTTAAGGAGGGGAAAAGAATCAGTGATGGTTTAACAGTTTACAGCATTACAATGGATTAAACAGACAAGATTATTGAGAGCTGTTATTTGTTCAAGTTTGAGATACAGTGGGAGAAAGAGAGAACTGAAATGAACTGTATAAAATGAATTATTCTTTTGTAATTTGTTTGTAGCTTTGGCAACATTGTTGTCTTACATTCATTCCAAAACACATAAACATATGAAGCTGAGAGAAGAGACCTAAATAATTTATGTGACATTTTGCAGATAAGGAGACAAATGTTTTCTAGTTTTGTTTCATTATCAGAGGAGAACAAATCTAATTATAGATATGATAGTTTGTGTTCTCAGTTATTTTATTTTATTTATTATTAGTGTTAGCCCAACACACCCCATGCCAGTTGGTGTCAGTAATGCACTATTTCGTTGTTTGCCAACCCCCAAAAAAAACATCAGGAAGAAGATACTTTTGGAACATGAAGACTCCTTTACCCACAATGTTAGATTAGCATTGCCAGCCACTGTTTATGTCGGAAGCTCTGGCCCCGACTATCTGATGATACTGGCATCACGAAGGTAGAATCAGGGAACCCCTGGCACACACCACCACTAGTTTTAGCAACATAACGTAAAGATGAAGCAGTCAGAGATCACACAAATAAGAGTAGCAAAGACGTTTCAGGTTGCCAGAATCAGAAAATTTGTCCCACAAATTACCCAATAAAGTTTAAAACAATACCTAATGTAATTACAATTGTTTTCCCACTCTGTCGTGTGCGCAGGCCACCAACATTTTCTAATATTATAAAGAATCTTGTTCAAATGAATACATCATTACTGGCAGCTCTACAGATTGGCCTATTACCATAATGGCAACATTCAAATTGGTGTTGCCATTAATTTCTGTCCATTCTCCTCAAACTTTATATTTCATTCTTTCTTCTTCTTCCCCAAACACACACACACTTTCATCCAAAAGTAAACTCACCCTTGAGAAGTCATAATGTGGCTCGTACTGTCCTCCAACTCCATAGTTAGCAACCTGGTCCACCATTGACAAAGGTGATTTACATAGAGAGAACAATATGATTAAAAAAAAACTGCCAAACTACAATGCATGTGCATGAATCATAATATTGTGACACTGACATCTGTATGGATACATCTGTAGGATACACTGCTGTTGACACACCTGAGAAGAGAGAGAGTGAAGACTTAAGGGAGCAGTCTCTGGGAGGTCAGTTCTAGTGTTATGATAATCTTGATCTATAATAATCTTAACTTGTATATATGATGATATGTCAAGCTTGGGACTGTTAATTAGACTGACATGGTTGAGTTGTTTTGGTTTTGCAACAGCTAGCCATCACAACTTGAATGTAACTTTAGGTGGTAATGGTAGCTAGCATATTTGTGTTTTCCAAATTCCGTGTGTTGGCTACAACATTACAGACGTTAGGGCTCTGGGACTCTGGGACTCATTTAATGTTACTAACGTTACCAATTTACAGACGACTAGGAGAGCAAAGGAGGCGAAAGCTGAGGAGGAAAAAAGGGTCAGACTTTAGCACGCTACAAAACAAAGAAAGCAGACACTTGAGACTCTACAAGTCAAAAAGAAAGGACAGTCTCTCTCTTTCTCTCTCTCTGCCAAAGTATATCAGATTTGTCATTTGTTGTGCATATTGTGTTTTTGTTTTGTTTTATGAACAGTATTGTATAGTTGATGCAATGCATTCTAATATCTGCACTCTCCTGAGTATATTTGTTTTGGTAAGTGACCTGAACTGATGTCCTCTTACATTACTTTTGTAGCAGTGAGATTATTTTACCTATTAATATTCCCTACATCCTCAAGCTAAAATCAACTCTAAATCCACACGTTAAAGTCGTTATCTTCCTAGAGCTGCAGGCCCCTAGACCCCTCTATGGGGTTCGCATCTTTGTCACCTTTTTCACCCCTGATGTGTTTGCATCCCTGATATTATATAACACAAATGTAATTTTGTAGTATGTATTAAATTACCTGTAGTAACTCTGCAGTGTCTACTGCGAGGCCTGTGATGTCTTGTATTCTCCGATTGACTCTGTCAATGACGGGGTCATCATCTCCTTCCAACCATGCACTGAAACAAGCACACATGCAGACACACACATAACACTAACACTGGATGGATATGCAGCTTCTTTAAATTTTTGATTTGACATGATGTCATACAATTGTATTAACGTAACTCTTCTCCAGAATGAGTTACCTTTTTGATACTCTGTAGTTGGCAGTGGTCAGAACGCCTGTTTTGGGGTCACGAACAGTAGCTCTGGCAAGCTTAAAAAACAACAACACAGAAATAAAGAAAACAATTGTTTGTCATCATAAACATTACACATAACAGTTCCATTTTTTAATGTGTGGCATATCTGTGTCATGCCACAAAAGTGTTTACCCACCCAATTAATTACTCTACATATCATATTCTGAATATCTATTTCTTTTCTTTTTTTTGTATAGAAGACCAGCTTTTATACATTCAGAACGTAAGAATGATTGGTCTGTACAATTTATTTAGAATGTCTTTAATACAAAAAAAGCACTTAATCAGCACCATTGCCTGATGTGATAAGCTCATGAGCAACAGATTTTCTTCTCTGTATTTCTTATTTAGCTTCTGAATGACTACATATTTTGTTGTTTGGAGAGTTACTATTTTTTAGTTCTCAGCTCTTGACAAGATGGTTCCAGCCTACAACTACAGCAGAGCAGACAGGATTTGAAGCGAGATGCATTGGCTTGTCTTTGTTCAAGGTAAACATTCCTGGTTAAATATTGAGCAGACACTTTTTCTGGCCTTTTCACACGGTGAAGATATATTTTAAAGTTGAGAAAATCGCTATATTTCCCAGATCCTTTCACACACATAAAACCTTATACAATACACAAACAATCCCGCATGCACTCAGGATATTTGAAAAGAATGTGAGTCAACTCTTTCAGAGACAAAATATCAGGAAGGCAGAGAACCAGACATCATGTCACCTGTACTGTATATACAGCATGTAGGACTGACTTTCATACAATTCCATTATTATTCACTCAATATTCTTTGTTCTATTTGTACTGTTTACAACTTCCAAAAAACCTTGACTTATATAAACATCTTCTTTTATGTTGTCGCTATGTAATTGGTGCTACACCTATTGTTTTCCACATACTTGTGTACATATCTATGTCTATTCTTTACCTTTATTTGTTTAGCTTAGTTGTCCTTGGTAAGCGTTATGTCTATGTATGTGTTAGTACATTGAGAGCAATGGGGACATTTGTTGTCAAATTCCTATATGTACTTGGCCAACAAAGGTGATTCTGATTTATTTTTTCTCTCACCCTGGGTTTAGCCAACTCCTTAATCTTCTCAATCTCCTCATCTGACAGCATGTTCAGGTAGCGTACGATGTGAGGGCTGTCCCACTCATCTTCCTCTTTGATGGGCTTCAGCAGGAGACGGGGGTTCCTATAACCATCCTGGTAGCGACAGAACAAACGGCTGCGCCTCACCTCGTTCTAGTAAAATACATAGGAGAAACAGAAAATACTAAATCTTTTTGTCTCATTTGTATAGAATTTTCCATTTGGATCTCTTTTTACAATTACTAACACACGTTTCTCAATACTGTGTTCACTTTTTCAAAACTGTTCACACAGTCGGCACAGAGTTCATTGTCACAGCTCTCTGTATTTCCACATTTTACACATTTTAAAACTGTTCATTTTACGTTTGAACCCCAACATGAAAAATAATTACCATAAATTACACTGCAGTTTGCTCGTTCGGCTACATCTACATCTAAAAAAATAACAATGCTCCTAGCTGGGACACTGAGAGTCTGTTATTATTCCTTGATGACCTCTATAAAACTAAGACTGGTGAGGAAAGAGGATAGGTGAAACTGAATCTATAACATATTATAATTATATGGGACAATTCAGCATTCTCTCCCTGTCACAGAGTGGTTTATAGCCCATCCTAAGCTGCTGTCACTTTTTAATTCCTTAATTTTCAACATGCCTTTATTTTTCCCTTGTCTCACCATTTGGAGCCCCTCTCCTCTGCAGAGGGCCTCATAGGCCTCTCTCTCTGGGAGATGGTCTTTAGGCCTGCTGTACGTTCCCAGCTGGATGGGCTCCTCAGAGGCCGGCTGGTAGGCCTGATTCAGCTCATTAAGCTGCTTGAACAGTAACCGCTCAAAATAACGGAGGTTTCCTCCTGCCCTCTGGTGGCTGGAGTCTGTCAATGCAAGAAAAATGTTGTTAGGCTCAAATCTTCACTGACAAGCAGAATAATGTGTTGAAGTTTTGTCCCTTTGATGTCTGTTGTCACCTTGCCTGCAAATAACATGTTATCACTCCAAGTCACCACAGATAAATAAATAAAAATAGAAAAATAATTGCTCTGTGGGGGTGGTGGTGATGGCGCAATGGATAAGACGCCAGCCTTTGGTGTGAGAGAGACCTGGGTTCAATCCCCCACTGTGACCCATCCACCATTATGTCCCTGAGCAAGACACTTAACCCCTAGTTGCTCCAGAGGTGTGCAACCTCTGACATGTATAGAAATTGTAAGTCACTTTGGATAAAAGCGTCAGGTAAATGTAAACATGACTCTGTGAATCTTGATGTCTCTAGTTTTAGCTTTCCTAAGCTTTATTCATTTATTTACTTTACTGTATTAATTTACAAAGTAAATCATTTCAAAACATGTGATAACTTTAGAAACTGCTTATGCTAATCTCTCTTCTTCAATTTCATGCGTGATCTTTCTTGCATTATCTAGACTAGCTATTTTTTATGTACTGTACTATAACACATTAATGTGTTTGTATTATGTACATTTGTTTTGACCTCTGACTCTGTATGTTTCTGCAATTTTTTTACTTACTTTTGTTGCTCTTTTAAACAAATGCAATGTACTATATCTGTTGGTGACTTTTATCATTTGCCCGTGAAAGCATAATAAAAGTGATTAGTTGCTTTTCTCTCTGCTCCTCCTCTTTCCTACATTTCCAGTAAGATTGTATTTAATCTTTTTTTTATATGTGCATGAGCTTTTACATGTGAATTTTGATTGTGGTACTTTTGTCACACCTGATGGCACAAACTGCATCTACATCTGCTCTGCCTCAATTCATTTTACTTGACATGTAAACAAGCATACCACAGCTCTAAAAAGATGGCCTGCAGCTGTCAACACAGCCCTTCATGGGGAGACTAAAATAACAGTTTCAAACCACGGGCCCTTATTTTGGATAGACCAAACCCTGCTACCCTGGCAAGCACTGAGCACCACTGCAGTGAGAGAGGAGGGTGCAATGTAGCGATTAGTTAAACACCAAGAAGACAACCCATCAATTACCCCACAGTTGAGGAGTATGGTTGTATTGGTGCCTGTTATGGGAGGCAACTACAAAATTCAACAGGGATGTTTAAATACATATCAAAAGTACTATTTTAGATTTCTCAAATTGAGACCATGAACCCATTCACCCATCATTTATGGTTGCAAGAAAGACAAATAATGAGTCTGACTCAGGCTGAGATAAATAAATAAGAGTATGTGTAATGTATATTAGTGCGCACACTGATTTGAGCTTATTATATCTTTAGTCTGTACACTTGCGTATGTTGCACCTTACCAATAGCCACCAGCCGGCGTGTCAGCTCAATGGCTCGAGGTAGGTCTCCCATTTGGTAGACAGAGTAGCTGAGATAGTCCAAAATGTCCACCTTGGAAACTACAGCTTCCTCCCCAGCATCCAGCTGCTTCAAGGCCTGCTGCATCCACAGCACAGCATGGTAATAGTCTGCATCATTATAAGCCGTCTTCCCCATGTCGAAGCAGTCATCCACTGTCAGTAGGGCATTAGAGTGCATACCTGTGGGATGATTCATTTAATTTAAATACTGACCATATTGTACTGCGATATTACTAATCGAAAATCACCTTTTTTTATTTATCAGTGAAAAGTACCTGGGTATTAGAATAAAGGTTTAGGGTTTGGATGAAACTTACAAACACAGATCATCCATTTTCTTTACAACAATTTTCTTAACTTACAACAATATTCAAATGCAAGCTTTTTCAATTAGTTTATTATTCCTACTGATTTTGTTGTTACATGTGCAAGAACTGTATAGCAGTGCTATCTGCAGCACAGCCAAACCGGTTGTGGGTTTGTTATATGGGATGAGAACAGTCTCATAAGTATTCAAAACAAATGACAAGTAACTCGTAACATAACACAAATAAATGTACAGTGAGTTGTATCTGTAAAATTGGATCTCTATCTGTGTCTCAAATTTACAACTTGGATATCATCTTTTGTACATCAACTTAGCTTTTATCAAAGGAAATATATTTGTGAATCTCCACTTATTGCTGTGGATTGTGTGGAGACTGTTCTTCTGCGCCGAAGTGCAGCGAAGAAAAAGACTTTCCAGTAGATGGCGATAACGCAACATTTATAAGGTTACTGGATCCCAGTTCAGCAAGGAAAGCAGAGCCCACAAGCCCAGATACACACAAACAAAAACAGGCTTGTGCCTCATTAAGTAAACAGACACATACTTCTACATGCTTGTATTGTGTCCAAATTAGATGCCACTGAAATGAGATTGCAAACCTAGCAACTATGCTTTAAGTGCATATAAATGATATTTTTAAATGATATTTTAAATATATGCACACTTTTTTTGCAACTCTTAGTACTAGCATAAAACAAGACTTTAGTGCAGACCACACTGTAGCTAGGTCTATGTCCTTTGATCAGTGATGTATTAACAAATAAAGCTGAGTTTGAGGTCAATGAATTCAAAATGTGTCTGTGTATGATGCAACTGTAATTAAGTCAGTCGCTTCGTAATTACATCCACATTTATCCTGAATCCAATCATGGCCCCGAAAGAAAGCAATAACTACTAAACTCCAGCTCCAGCCGCACCTTAAACTAACAGTAACTTTAACTTTAAACTCCAGGCTTAACTCTTGAAAAAGTAAGGACTGGTCAACATGACCTAATTACACAAAAAATGTGCACTGTCAGGAGATCCAAAACTTAAAGTGCTTATTACAAAGAGAGTACTATAAACACAAACACATCATTTATTTCATTATTGGTGGGTTCAGCTTGCTTTGCTTTGCTTGCTTTTTTTTTCTAAAAGTAAATGCTACTCTATCGCTTTTAATATATTCAGGTTCTCTCAAATGATCACTGCACACTCCTTGGTTACCCGGCAGCTTTCCTCTGGAGAAGGCCTCAGAATCCAGTTGGTACGTGTCCTGAAGACGCATCAACGCCTTTGCTGCACCCGTCTCGTCCTCTTCATCTGGGAAGTACTGTCTGTGTACGGACATGTTGGAAATGAACCCTGGAGTGAGAAAGTAAGAAAAGCTAAAAAAAATGTTGTGTTGGAAATGCCAGGATGTTTATGAGAATTAAAAAACAAACAAATTTATGACTGGCCAAATTAATCCAAGCATGACACCCAGCATATTAATGTTTAAGTTTGTAATAACTTAGTAACCTAAAAGCTAAATACTCAAAGGTCAGTTTTGTACCCGCTGATACAAAACAACAGTGTTTCAATGGGTAGCCGGTTAAATCTTCTGTTAACTTGGAGCCATGTTTAATTATGGTTCATGCACACAAAGGAGGTGTGGAGGAGAAGGTGTGAACATGCACACCAGCATTAAACTCCTTTGAATTACTTATTTAGTCTCTTTAAGTTTGAACGATACAATTTTTACTGATTTTTATTTATCAATTAAAAACTTTGCTAGTCTATTAAAAGTTCTCCTCTTTCCTTTCCTCCTCTCTGAATCGCTCACCTTGTCTCAGTGTTTGTTTCCAGCAAAAACAATGAAACAATGGCACATTGGCTATTGCCAGGATCTTCGATATATTCAGGCTTCTAACCCATGGTCGGTGCAAACTTTCCTGCCAAGCAGTGCAGGACATTCTGTAAATAAATAGAGCCTCTGCTCTTAGTGACCAATATTATCCCTCTTATGCTGAATATACCAATCAATCAAATTAAGTTCAGTGTATTGTGTGGCTAATGTTAACTACTAACATTTCCCAATGTACCATGTAAGTGTTATCATGTCTGGTGCTCAATATTCCTCTTATTTCATCACAACATATCAGACGTCACCATCTGCTGCTCAGTAAAGTCTGAGAAATCCCAAAGGCAGATGGGACATTGATTTCTCTATGCTCTGTGGTACTCAGCATATGCACCTTTATTCTAGATGAATGAGTTTCTCACGCAAGTTATGCAAGACTGTCCAAGGTCCAAATTCCATCTTTCACTTTCTTTCATAAACAATATTTTTCCATTCTATTTGGCTCACACAGATATGGATTTAGGCCAAAACACGCATAGACTTTCAGGTCCACATACACACAGACAAAGGGAGAACATGGCCAAAATATGGAGAGATGAAGAACATCTGTAGCTTGTTTTCACTCTGTTCATTTGGGGAGCAGAGTATTTGGGCAGTGCAGCTCAGCAGAAATTTCCACTCTGCAGTCAAAACTGTAATCACTCTGCTCACATCCGCTCTGGATTTTATATTTGCTTGCCACTCGCTCTCTGCTCATTCAGAGAGAAGCCCCATAGAAAAAATTGGTGAAGTCTGCCCTTTGGATGCATTTTTCGATGTTTAGAGTTATTTTGACGTGGCTTGAATGTCAGGGAAAGGCTAACAGATGTAGATTTGGCTAAGGTAGCATAAACTGATGCAAAGATGTATCTCATCTGGTTGAAACTGTTTCAACTTGAGTCAAATTTCCAGTAATTTCCATATGTGCAACTAATTAATACAGCGAAAATGGAACTAGTCTAGATGAAAATTTTGTTCCTAGTCTTGTTATCACAGCAAATATCTGCCAAAAAACACAGCCTCATAGACAGGATGTGTTTTACACAAATAAAGCACATCAATGCTCTGAGCAAAACTAAATTTTATCCATCCATCTATCCTTCTTCCTTCCTTCCTTCCTGTCCTGAGTAAGCGTGCGTGCGTGTGTGCGTGCATGCATATGGACCTGAAAGTCTGTGCATGTTTCGGTCTACATCCAGATACGTATAAGGAAGGAAGGAACTTTTTTGAAGTTTACATCTTGAGTTAGTTCCTTCCTTTCTTCCTTTCTTCCTTCCTTCCTTCCTTCCTTCCTTCCTTAGGAAGAGTGTGTGTGTGTGTGTGTGTGTGTGTGTGTGTGTGTGTGTGTGGACCTGAAAGTCTGTTCGTGTATCGGCTTAGATCCATATAAGTATAAGTCAGTAATTAAGGAATTACGTACTTCCTTCCTTCCATACTTACTGACCTTCAGAGGGGTTCTGAAGCACCAGGCTCTCCAGGTCAGACCACTCTGTGTTGAGTCTCTTCATCAGTTTGTAGGCGTTTACCGGGTGGGCCAGGTAGCCCTCTGGGTCAGAGGTGGACACTCTGGTCAGATCATCAAGTTTGTTGGCCCAGCTAAGAGACAGACAGAAAAAGTGCTGTTACTGCTGTAAAAGCTCCCGTTATACAGATTACTTCATCATTAATCATTGTTTAATCACATTATATACTATTATGGTGTAAGCTGGTATAGTAGGTAGTATCATATTCCTCTTAAATATACAGTACTTTACTTCTAGTAACCACACCAGTCTGTTAACTTGCAGTGATACCGCACTATTCAACATTGGTCATGGGTACTGTATGTATACTGCTTGCCTTTAAATTTCTAGTTTAATTGCTCTTGTAACATGTAATTATACATGTTTTTTTTTTTTACTTTTCATTACTTATCTGTATTTATCTGTACTTGTTTCTACCCATGGGCTGCTGCAACACCTGGATCTCTGGGGATCAGTAAAAGCTTATTTTATCTTAGACCAATATATTCTAATTCTACAAGTTGATAAATGAAAGTGGAATGAAAGTTAAATGAAACAAAGAGTTTATGTGGGAAATTGCTCTCTGGTGGGACTGCTAACAACTCATAGAATATCACATATCTGAAATGTGACAAGGAGCCCCAAATTGACACTACATTTATGTAAGAGGTCACAAGTGAAAAGTAACTTATAATTTTTAACGGTCAGATAATTGTGGTAGAGTGAAAAGAACAATATTTCGATCTAAAATGTAGTGAAGTAGAAAGAAGCATAAATGGAGATATTGAAGTAAAGTACAGTTACCTCCAAATTGTACTCAAGTACAGTACTTGGTTTAAGTCAGGGTGTGAATGTACCTTTTTACAGCAGCAAGCTTAACCTCCTCTGCTTTTATGTATTCCCTCAGAGATTGGACCAACTCTTTCTCTGTGAAGATCAGGTCTGTCATTTGGGCTGCAGAGACAGTCAGGTAGAGACTGCAGATTAGTGAGGTGTCACTGAAGATAAAATCAGCAGCACTTTTCTCACTTAAAAACATTTGTCATTTTACATTTTAATTTCCTTTAAAACATGTCAAACAGCTACAGGATTCATGTATTTCTCCTTGCTTCTGTTAATTCAAGGTCATGTGCAGGTTTAGTCTTTCCAAGGCAAATCTACAAACTTCTAATATATCTCCATCAAATATATAAATAAATATATTTTCTAACATTGAACAGAAAAAGTTGCTAGTAATGACAGTCCCACTAAGAACTTTGACCTCTGTTGTGCTTTGCTTTAAAGGCCTATAAAAATGTATTCTTGGCAACACTGTTTGCCTCACACTTACACCAAGGTAAAAATAAATCCATAGCCACACACTTTGGGGCTTTGATTGCATAGAATTACTCCGCAACTACAGTGAGTCGTTCATGAGCCTTTGACAGAAGGGTTGGGGTGTAGCCTGCATTGTGAACAATTCCATGGAAACACTCAGGCATGATTAATTCATAGAGGTTGCCAAATATGAAGCATAATGAAACACTTTCGTTGATTTATTTTGCGTACAGCCAGCATAACTGACCAGCCAAATGCAGTACATCAGTGTGATTTAGTTGACTGTTTAACTCATGAGATGCAGCCTGCTGAGTGATGTGATGCATACTGAGTATCAAAAGCACTTTTGTAAATGGTGGATGTTTGCAGGGTACCTTTTGTTTTTTCTTATAAAGTGCGATCATGAGATCTTAATTTCCCCAGCAAAAATAGTGTTTCAGCACTGAGCACAATACTTTTTTTTTCAGATTTGATTGAAGGAATCAGTGGATCACAATTATTTCTCTTAAAAGCTATTCAGCGTTCCCTTAAATAAACACAGACTTTACTAGCCTCCTAGCCACTTCCTCCATGTAAAACAATTTTGTATGGCAAAGGAAAGACATACATTCCTGAGCTCAAAAACTGTGTCTCTCTGCTGATGCTCCTATTCAGGGCAATTTTCACAGAGTGTGACAGCAGAACAAGCTTCAGTTTTCCCAATTACGAATATGAAACAGCCTAGTTAGGTAACCTGTGGAGGTGTACATTTTAATCTAACAAAAATAATAAGGGCAAGACACACACAATGCTTTAATCCTACCAATGGAAGTGAAGATCTCTGCCTGCGTTGTCCAGCAGCAGCAGCAGCAGAGCAGAGCCCAGAGGATCCTCATTGTGTCTCTCTCAGTAACCTGATAGGACAAACACAATCACATTATGTCACAATAGTTACACAATCTAATCAATGTCACAAAATACTCCTGTGTAAGACTACTGAACAAATTGTGCCAGACTGTTTTGCTGTCTGTCTAAATCACCGGTTAAAGTTTTGCTTTTGGTCCTTTTCTTCTCCAACACAATTCTACATAAGCTATGGAAAAATACATCCTGTTCCACTATTTAATACCCCATCCATTCATAATTGGCACTGTGCTCTGCTTTCAAATTGCCTAGTAAAAACAGACAAACAGTATTTCAATCACAAATTGTCCATTTTATTCTTAAACCACACCTATTAATAAACATGCAGTTTGCATTATGCTGAGTCAACAGTTTACGCAATGATGCTGTGTTTCCATTGAATTAGAGGATGGTCTAATTCAGGTTCGAGTTTGTTTCCTATAAATGAGTCACTAATCCCTGCTGGGAGGCATGTTGTCATAATAGTCTCTATGCCCAGTTCTCAAGAAAGAACAAGGAAGGACAATGAAGAAAAAGAATAGTGTGTTTTTTTTGGAATAAAACACAAAATATATGGAGTCTATCTGTGATTTTCACAACACAGACACAGCCATAAGAACAAGACATATGTTATAAAATCACAAAGAACAATGTCCAAACATCTGGTGTGTGCAAGGTCATTGTAAGTTCATTTTCTTTTTGTTCTGCTCTGAGTTCAACATGGCCACCAGATGCCTAATGAAAAATGTTTATCTACTATCTATGACTAAAAAGTCATTGCATTATTGAATATTGGAATATTCAATCGTTGGGTCCAAATTCGATTTTCAGAATCTTTGAGATTCAAATGTTCAGGGGTTTTTTCACATGCCTGACCTCTGCTCACAGTAATGCCCCAATTTACACCAAAGGGAAAGCAAAATGAAGCCCTCAGCTGTGTGAGAGCACTTTAAACTAAATGATGACAAGGGCAGTGTGACAGTTGTGGGGTTTATTCATTTTACAATTGCTTAATTTCTTTACAGATCAAAAAAGTGAAATAGCCTACATTTGAAAATGAATCAGTAGCCTAAACTGTAGGCTACAACAAACATAATGAACACATTTAAATCATTATATTAGGCTGATTGAAGAAGAACATGTAATAGGCTATAATAAAAGTTAAAAGTGATAACGCATTAGGCCTATAACTTGTTGTTTTAGTCCCACTACCACAAATAGCGCTCATCCGTCTAATATATTTCCGTATTCTGCTCTGGTCCTGCTCAGTACAGCCTCTCAGTATGGACTATCAGGTAGTTACGGTTCCAACCTGCTCTGCACAGCAGGCACCAACCCGGTTCGGCACGCACTAATCCTTTCCCCGGCTCAATCCCCCATTCCTTCAACCCCGCAGTAAATATTCCTCTTTTATCTAACTCCTCATTCAAGTCCTGCACTAGGGTCTACTAGACTAGACATAACACAGTTAAAAACAAAGCACTGGTAATAATAATTTGCTGTTTTAGTTAGCCCTATGTAAGAATTAAAAAACGGAGCACTCTCTCTCCCTCCCACACACACACACGCACACACACAGACATTAATGAGCCGGCGTTATCTCTCCCCCATCGGATTCTCCCATTCTCCCTCACTCATGTCATTGCCAGAACCTCTTGGGCATTTATCCTTCTTTTGCTGTTCTGCTTATATTTATCAAATATGTAGCTGTAGCTCATGACAGCCAGCTTTTCATCACACGTTCGGTTTAAACAATCGGCAAAACGCTACCGCTGTATTACCCCCAAAGCTTCAATTAATCGCTGTTATTTACTGTCAAAGCTTTGAAGCTCAAAAAAATTACATTTGGACCAGCCCTAAATAAAGCTCAATGTCTCACTCCCTTTCAAACTGGTAACCAAGTAGATGTCCTTTCCATGCTGAATGAGTCATGAATCTGACCACCTGATGAACTGTCAGGAAAAGTCCAATATTCACTCTGCTTTTAGCTCTGTTTTTTATCCCTATCAACTGCTTGGAAAAATATCTGGCTTTATAGCTGCTAAATGCTGTTTGGTGCTGAGAAGGTAATATATGATGGGGCTTTAGATCTTTTTTTCACTGAAAACAGCTGCCTAGCCAGAAAATGATGCTATGAGATCGGTGAGAGGGAACCAAGATGCTGAACAGCTAAACAATGAACTGAAACTCACTATAAAGACACCGGTTTCAAAATTGTCATTTGATACAGTGTTAATATAAAAATATAAATTATAGCCATTTTAAGTTATTTTTCAAGCAATATTTCAAGCAGTAATTGATAATAAAAATAACTGCAGCCCAACAGTTGACATAATAAGGACAAAATACCAAGCAAATATACAACGTACTAATAAACAACATAAAGCTGAATTGTTGTTATAAATCAGACAGCTTCAGTTAAAACAGCTGTGTAAAACCTATTGTTTCTAGGTTTATTATGATTTTCTTGTCAGAAGTTGCCACATTTCCTTCACTAATATTTGTCCTATCAAATACATACTAGCCTTATCTAGGGCAAAGCAACATGAGCTGTGTTGTTTTTCAGCTATACTGTAGAGCCAACAATAAGGCTGAAGTTGAAAAAGCAGGACTAAACAATGATGTTTCACCTGGCAGAAACTCTCCGTTCACAGTCCAGCACTGAGAGCTGCTTTGTTTGTGGATTTAGGTGAAAAGTGACACCGCTCCACTTTCTCCTCTTGGATTTAGTCTAATTCTGCTTCACCACATCACTTCTCAGCGATGACTGTTTACCTGTGTAAATCATCCACATGCATCCATGCTTCCAAATATAAGCGCTCACACACACATACACACATACTTCTGTCTGCAACACCATCTAATCAAAAGCTTAGAGAGACGTTCTGAAGCAGAAAATTGGAAACTCAGCTGTTAGTGTAGTAAGAACTTGGTGAGGACTCTGCTCCAGGTGAAAAAGAAATCAATTCACTTACATGACACCTGCTGACAAAATTCAACAAAAGTCAACTTTCTATTGTTGCAAAAATAAGTCATGATAAATTGAATGCATAAAGCAGAAAAACAGTTTCAGTCTTAAGCCAAAGAGACACCAGACCAGACTAGGCGGGTGTGGTTTCAGCAACACGTCACCTCAGCTCCACCCAAGACCTGCCTATTTGCTCATTTTTGGTTATCCAGGAGTGACGTGTGGTGACGCGCCAGTCAGTTCCGCCAATTTTGAGCTTCAAAACGGCTCTTCAGAATGCTATGGGTGACGTCACGGACGCTACGTCCATTTTTATATACAGTCTATGCACCAGACACCAACATCATGCCCAAGAGGAAGTACCACCTATAGCCACCTATAACTAGGGCTGTTCAAAACTTAATTCATAATATAGATATTCAAATTCTAAATGAACATTCAAATGCTGTGCAGCTGTTTTTTGCATGTCTATTCATTCTATTTAAACCCATTATTTCTATTAACATTAAACTTTATGTAGAATTAGATTCCATTGGTGGCTGCGTAGGATTGTTTCTGACTCATGATCCAAACATTTCCAATATTTTCAAAAATTAACATCATGGTTTTATCTAAAGAAATAATCAGCTTGATACATATTTGTTGGCGTTAAGCGTTTCAAAAATAACTTTTTCACCACAGTCAAAAAAAACAAGGCGGTCTTGCAGCAACCTAACATCACCATAAATTATATTTATACTGTTTAACCACAATAACAAAAATATCTATTTTGGCTCTAGTAGTTTGCAACATTGTAACCTAGCTTACAGCTCCTGTCCTTTGCACAATGAGTGTCAGTCACACCAAACTTCTGCAATGGACTGTTCATATTTTGGCATAAGCCTGCTGCCTACAACAAACATGATGGAAGGTATGTGGCTTATTTGTGACAAATGGATCCATTTAATGAGGCAAACATCAACACAACCTCACCATATGGTACTAACCAACAGTACGAATTATTGGTGAAGGGCTGTGAAGTGGCTTTAACATGACAGCAAGTCACTGTGAATTACAATTTCAGCTGCCTTGCAATAAAACTGGGGCAAACTCAAAATGAGCTGACAGGAGAGTCCTGAGCTAAAGTTGTGTTTTTATAAAGGTCTGATCAATCCTAAGAAGGAACAGAAAAAGGCAGAGAACTTCACAAGCATTTTGATCAACAAACCAAAATATTTTGGAGAAACATCACACGTTTTCAGTTACAATTATAGTTATTTTACTGGAATGTACCACATTGGGTGTCGATATAGTAGGTCAGCGCCTGTATATCAAACATTTCAGAATAGAACTGTACCAAACTTCACAGAGCAACACATACTTTGTGTTACTTTTTGACTTGGGACTAAAGGCAGTTTATCAATTTTCTCCTCCACAATGTAGGAGAGCCGCAAAGCTGTCCTAACTTGTTGGGAATTGCCAGCAGGTGGGAAGCGATAGGATAAACACGCTTACATACTCTACTAGTGGGGGAATAAAGAATGCTACATTTGAAATCAAGCCTGAATGGATTTAAGCTTCTTGCGACTGATCACGTCAGGGACACTCATTTTATACGAAACTATGCATGCTTGTCAAACTCAATTTAACACAATGCCACGCACAGTGAATCATTTTCCACCATCTAACGTGATTATTAAGACTTAACATTATTGGTTATGCATGCATGATCTTTGTGGTCGGTTGGCTTGGGTGCACATAGACCAACATCAGTGCCAAGTCATTGCCAAAATTATCTTTGTTGCAAAAACACTCACACAAAATAAACTACATAACTGCTAGTAAGAATACACCAGAACACCGGAAAAAACATTTCATTTTAGTGTATTACAACAAACAGTGATATCAGTTATTCTTAAAGGAGAACATTTACCATTTGCTAACAGTGACTGTAATGCTTCATAAATAACAGAGACACGTATTTTTACTAGTACTAATTTAGCTTCCAGTGGGTTCTCTCGGAGGGCTGTTGGTTTACTCAAAGAGTGCCAGCCCAGATAACTATTACCACAGTCCTTAACTACAAATGAAAGGACCAAATCCTTCTCCTTGTAATTTACAGCGTATTTGATTACCCAGCTCAAACACAGTCTTGCCTGTTGTTGCAGGCTGTAACACCCATGTCACATTCCTGGAAAGAGGCCTGCTACATTTACTACCCCCACGTTCCCGAGCCCTGACCCTCGCCTGGCATTTCTAGCAAATGAAAGGAACAGCACAGAGGACAGGACGGGATAAGCCCTGACAAGGTCATGAGAGGACAGGACCAGACAGCTCAACATAGACCCATTCAGTGCGACGGGTCTTCCTGTGCCACAGACCTATGTTCTATGTTTTAAATTAAGCTGTAAGACAACAAAAATATAGCTACCCTTTCCTCAACACAAAATAATAGGGGTCAGCACAAATTTTGAAATATCACGGCCTTGTTGGACAGTACCTCGGGTCTCTCCATTTTCATGTTGCTTATTATTGTTTGCCAGTATCACAGGAAGGAAACAAAATATCACAAGCTAAGTTCTTGCTATGAGATATTAGCCTGTAAAACATTTCTGAGCCTGGCAGCTATAAGCCAAATCAGTCAGCTAAATACAGATCTTCTGGTCTGGTGTGCAGGGCTTCTTGTTTGCACCTTGAGATTTTTAAGGGACATCGGTTCACAGGTTAGTACCAGTGTTGTGCTCTGCTGTAGCAAAATTTGCCTGGACTGAATGATTAAATCACAGAAGCTCGTCTCCAACCAACTACTAGGCTCAAGTTCCAGATTTTTGCTGTTTTACATGGAGGTGTGGCTTCATGAGAGAGATAAGAAAGCAAAGTAACACTCTCTGGCAAAGCAGTCAGGATCTAAGGTCTGCAGCGGGGCAGGGGTTTCTGAAGAGCAGAGTATTTACTAAGACAGGAACATTTTCAACATCTGCAGTTGTTTTGTTCTTCTTTGCTGTGGAACATTACTTGACGACAAATTACTTGGCTGGTCTGAGCACAGCTGTTTTGGGTCACCCTAGTGCCAATTGGGGAAGTTATTAAAACACTACGTTATTGCATCTCAGGTTTGAGGGAAAGCAGATTAAAACATGTCAGGGTGACAGGATAAAGTCTGTTTCTGAAAAACGATTAAAATGACCTTTCTCATCCGTCAGAGAAATATAATTTCATAAGAAATGCAAACAAAAACCAAAATGCACTGGGGCTGGAGTGAGTTGGCGAGCTTAGTCGAGACAGCTGGAGCAATAGTTCAATATTTTTGCAAAAGGTCTGTTCCAAACCTTTTGTAAAGCCTTCAATAATTGTGGGAAAGGTTCAACAAACCAAACTTGGTCTTTCAGAATCCTATCTACAGAATATATTTAACGTGTAGGAAGTGGAACAGTTAAACGAAGAAGATAAGATAAGTTAAGATAAAGAAGACAGGGACAAAGAGGAGGAAATTAATGAGGAAAGACTTAATGTAGCCTGGCTTTTGGGGATGACAAACCTCGGTGTAAAATCCAATAGACTCAAACTGCTGACATGATGGCAAAAATAAATGTCCCTGTACACCTTAAAGTGTTTCCCAGAGCAAAAGTGGGACAAATTCAAAATAAACTGATAGAGAGCCCTGACCTAAAGTTTGGTTTGTTATAACTGTCTGATAAATCTTAAGAATAAGGCAGAGAACTTCACATGCATTTTGATAAACAAACTTGCTGTTACAACTTATTTTGGTGAAAAGTCTTACGTTTTCTTTAAGCCAATTTTAACATTTAAAATTATAGTCATTTTGCTGTAATATACCACACTGGGTGTACTGAAAACACCGTAACTGAAACACCGTGCTTGGTGGCTCTTGCAGAGGGATCGTGGCAGTTCACATTTTTTCAACATTACATTCTGGCAGCGAAGACCAAAAAATCCAGTGTTTTGATAAAACTAGTCGGGAGTGAGAAAGCATCCATCTATGTTAAAGAAGAATGGGAGTTGCAGGCCAGAACATTGAAGTCCTCATAAGATAGACAAGATGCCTGCCAGCTTTTTCCACACTGTCGACCTGTAAGGGGTGTACTGAGATAAACATCAAACAGGTGATGCTGAACGGGTATTTGTATGACTGCTGTTAATCAGTAAGCAGGACTGGCATATACCCCCCACACACAGGCATAGAGAAAATATGGAAAACACATGTGTGCAGAGTGACACATGCATGTTACATAATACACCACATCCAGTGTGTACAAACGGTATCCACAGGCTATGAACATGCTCAGACAATCCCTGCCTGTCAGACTCAGGGAGATTTGACTGTCTCCACTAGCAAAGATTCAAACTTGAAACGTGTCATTGCTGCTTCTCTGTGCACTTCATTTCACACTGTGGGTAGAACACCAATGGTTCCTCCTCAATAAGACTACTCTATGTAGATTCAAATAATTCAATCTTTGGCCTGCTGACGGGATAGTGACATTTTGATTCATTATTTGATTAGACAACAGATCTCCTGAAAGGTTAGTCTCTGCTTTGTGTCAGTGATCACAAGATTCACTCTAAACACGGTTCCCTTGCTGTTTATGCAGAGTCAAACTAAGTGCACAAACGTTTGCTTTGACTTTCACTTCCACTAAACTAAACATCACATGGGGGCTGAATGAAAAGCATCATTTCAGCAAATAGAAATACTACTTACATTTTTTTGCTTCTCCCTGCTCTGAGACAAATCGAAGTGAGCTTTTCCGACATGGTTTTGCTGACCCTGTAAACTAGACAGCTTGCAGCTCTTGTTCCTTTTGAGTTTGAATCTACATTTTGCAATTCACTTTGGACAGCCACAGCATTTGCCAAATGAATGTCATCTTGTGTAATGTAGACATTATCAGGGAGGAGAGTGTAGAAAATCTCTGAGTATAGCAAAGAGTTAAGAGGCTTTTCAAGTCTAAGATTTCTGCTGACCATATGCAGTTGACATTAAGACAAATTAGATTCAGATGCAATGAGAGCTGGAAAAAAAACAACTTCTGCAGCCATATTGCAACTAAAAATAGGCTAGATCTGTTTTATGTTTCTAAATGTCCTCTGCTCCTGAACATGAATTAACATCCTGACGTGGCAACTAGACTATGGTAGTACCAGTAATCTATTACCAGGCTGCTGTGCTGCAAACAGGTTCATCTCAGCCTGGTAGAAGAGCTCATTCATACCACTGTTAACACAGTGTGGCTCTTTTTAAACTATACATTAACATAAAGAGACAGACTGGCTCAAAGTTGCATGCATTACTTTACATAAGCAAGCGTCCATATGGATAACACAGTTTTTTCATGTGCAGGAGTACGCAAACACGCCGTTGACTTCCAAAAACCCCTTTCTGGTATGTACACACAGCAGGCTCATATAAATAATGTTTAATAAAAAAGACACAGATGTTGTAATTAATATAAATCAGCCAGTCATTTGGATAGACACTGTTTCAATATTTATGATAAATAATATACAACCAGACTTGGCCACTGGCTGCAGTTTGCATAAAGAAAAGAAGACAGACATAGAAAAAATGTTACTTTTAACATAACTTAATAAAGCAGTTCTGTTTCAGCTGTGTTTAGCAAGACATCATCCTCTTGAGCCTGCCTTATAGCCCAATTACTGCTGACAGATTTATGTCATCCCTCCATTTGTTGCCTTCCATTTATCCAATGGCTGCCACAGCCAATTATTGCATTGCACTACCCATAAATCACAGCAGTGCATCCCTCACCTGGCCCACATCCAACCCTTTATACTGGGACTGCGTGTACAATGGGATTTTGTGATATTTGCCAATGGTGGAAAAAGACGATGTCTTTATTTTGGAGCTTTATATCTACAAACTAACCATTTGTACTCAATGAGCTGCTAGCCATTGAGCTTCTTTGAGGCCACTCAAATTACAATGTACTACAATATTCTGATTAATTGTTTAAGTCAATTTTCAAACACAAATGCCCGCTATTCTCTGGTTCCAGCCTGGCCGATTAATCGGTCTAGCTCGAATTTGAAGACAGTGTTGGGTTTTGGAAATTGTGGCAGTGCAAAATTGTGATTTTTCAGTGTTTTCTGACTCACACACATAATATAATAATAACAAATTATTAATTCAGAAAGTAATGGTCAGATTAATCGATGATAGATGCGTTTATGGAGCTCTCAGCAAATATAACTATAATTTATATTAAAATCATCACCTACATCTCGTTTCACAGACAGCGTCCCCATTAATATTTCTTTGTTAGAAAGCAGTTCCAATAAAAAAAAATACAGACTATACCTTTATGAACTGTTATTTGGTAAAATTGAGTATGAGCAGCACCGAAACTGTGGGAAAGGGCTTAAAACACTTGCGCCTTGCCTTGCTGATCCCGAGTCTGCTCAACATCTCCAGCGCGATGGTAGCCGTCGCGGTGACGTCAGCGCAAGACAGTTGTTTCTAGAAATTCCCAACACTTCAGCTCATCGGGTCCCGTGAACGTCCTGCAGCCTGTACTGGTGGCTACATGTGCAGAGCTCTCTATTTACTAAGCAAAAATATGTAAAACTCGGTGTCAGTGTCCCCTTTAAAGAACCTGCGTAATAAACAAGGGCAGTACAGCAACGCCGGCTGAGATGCTCTACCACAAAGTTGGCGCAAAGTTTTGAAAACTTTCTGCTGTTTCGCCGTGGAACATTGTAACCTGGCTGCCTCCCAGAGTCATTACATTACGATGTAACCAACATGTCGGAAATAAACACATCAGGCAATAACGAGTCGGTGTTATTTTAACGTCTTGGTACCACACGGTCTGAGTGTCTGGTAACACGGTTCCCCTCCAAAAGACCCCGTTGAACCCAGTTATTGACACCCATCCCTGCATGTTCGGCAGGCACGCGAGCTGAACGATTCACTCCCCTTCCAGAGATGTAGAGAAAGACGTTAGATGTGACACTTAATGTTATCTTACCTTTATTCTCTTGTTTTAAAGAGCAACGTTACTCTTTGGTATGTAGACGCAGTCTCCCTTGGCACCCCGAGGTTATGAGCAGGACAGAGAGGGGTTTCAGTCGCTGCCACGTACAGAACCTCCTAGAGGGCTGACCGTAATATTTTGTGTAGACGCGCAGGGACATTCTTCTCTGAGGTTTATTTAGTTGCACTCAAGTGCGGCTCGTAAATTCCGAGTTCTTAGCTTCAGGTTAGTCAATCTATTTATCGTTTAAGATTTAAGACAGTAGGGGTCTAGGGGAGATGTAGTTCTATTAGTGTACAATTTTATTTGTAATTAAACAAAATCGTGTGTCAAAGAATTGTGCTATGTTGTATTAAGAATCAAGAAAACCAGGACACCAGACACAGTGGAGGAAGATCAGATCCTTCAGAAATAACACAATGTAAAAATACTCCATTAGAAGTCCTGCAATGAAATTTTTACTTAAGTCAAAGAATATAGCAGTAGCCTATTGGCAGCAAAATGTACTGACAGTATTAAAAGTAAAAAGCACTTCTTACACAGAACTGCCCATTTCAGAGTGTTGTTTATTTCTGATATTATTATTGCATTTGCCATATAATTGTATCATTATTATTAGTGACACATGAACATGTAAGAAGCATTTAAATTCATTACCTGTTGCAGCAACTACCATGTCACTCATGCCTTGTAATTTAGACTTCAATTGGTCTTCTATAGTTTCTATTTTTGTTTCTATTCATATTTTTATCTATATACTTTATATATTTTTACTTACTCTACTTGTCTAGTAATATTTATTTTGGGCCCCATGCTGCTGCAACACCAGCATTTCCCCTCTGGGCATTATAAAGGCTTATCTTGTCCTATCTTATTTTAATTACTTTATATTTCGCTGTGCCGTTCATTTCAATATGAAGTGGCTTGAAATGGACATAAAGTAAAGTATGACCTCAAAATTCTACTTAAGTACGGTATTGAGTGAATGTATCTAATTACTTCCATCACTGTTACCAGCCAAAACATCTACTTCACTTCTAGTGCCAGTGATGATGTAAGAATCTGGGATATTGCAGTATAAACTCTAGCGCAGTAATTGACAATCATGAAACGTTGAGGAAACATATTATTTAGCTACAACTGTATGCCAGTATGTCTGAAAGACAAAAAAGATATCAGGGACTAAAAAATAAATTTCCATTAGGTCACTGCATTAAAGTTGCTCACTCTGCAGCTGCTGTTTCTTTAACAACAAAAGAAATCACAAGATATAACTTTGCCCAAAAACAATGCATGATGACAATTAAATTCACAGTTCATGAGTAGCTGAGCTTTAAAAGGCGACTAAAGCACACACGATAAAATGCATGTTCCGTGTAAATAATATTATTTGTGGGACAGACAAGATAAGGGGATTATCATCTGTCATGGAGTCCAGTTGATGTTTATGTGTAAGTGACAGACTGACAAAAGCCATAGCAGCACAAGACTTTGCTGTAGACCTGAGTTTTATTTCCAGTGTTAAAATATTATCTGGTATTATCAACAAGGGCCTCTTGCAGAAAACAAAGAAAGGGGCACATTAAAAAGCATTTTTGCCTCCACAGTCCAATTTTTTTTTTTACAGTATTTACGGTAATGTAATCCATGCAACCGGTCACGTTTACAGTCTGGATCTGGGGTTCCAGGGCTTGTGTTCTGAAAGGACTGAAAACCATCTGGGGGGAAAAACATTTGAACATGGCTTTTCAATTATCTGCTGTTTCTGTGTTGTCCCTTTCTCTGATTTTTCCTTGTTAAGTGAGCAATGGGATTTTGTGTAGGCCTTTACATATAACATTTAAGATATAGCCTAGTAGGCAATTTATTTCAGAAGCATTGTGTTATATTTATTGAAATTCTCTGTACATCCCGACATCAATCAGTATATCAAATGCTCTGTATCTGTAGCTGTCACAGGACTGTAGTAAGCATGATTGGCGGGTCTATCTGGGTGCACTCTGCCTGTGCACTGATTGGGGATGAAAATGTGTTTTGGGGGAGTGGCTTTGGAGGAAGTCCTCACCAGGGAGGAAGGTATTTTTTTGGTTGGATACTTTCAAAACCTAGCAGTCTCTTACTACTGGATTTGGATAACATATTTCCTTAAAAACCTGTCAATGAGCTTTGAGGTACATTTTCTCTTGTTTGATAGATGTGACCCAGTCAGCAGCTACATGTACAGTAAATTAACCTGCCTTATTATAATGGCAGTGAGCTTGATACACAACAGTGTGTTCAAAGCACCACTGTTTCCGTTTAAATAAATCTCTCATTACGTTTTGTCTGGGCTGAACGTGCCCTATATATGAACAAAGTAATGTCACTGGCTTTAGGAGGCTTGGCTCCCTGCCCATGAAGTGTTACGCGCCCATGGAGGGCTCTTTTGCGCCAGTGAGTTCCTCTCGGGAACATTAGGCCTACATCGAGTAGGGACAGTGGTAACCACAAATACCTTCCTGACAGGTTGGGGAGTAGTCTGGGAAGACAGGATGGTGCACTCACTGTGGTAACCTTTTTGGCCAAACACAACAATGGCTCTCATCTCCTCCATTCAGGGGACATGTGTCTTGATAATAACAGACAGTTCTTCCACTGTGTATCATAGAAATCATCAGGGAGGCTTCAGGTCCCTGCATTGCCTCCAGGTGGCACAGAAACTCCTGTTTTGGGCGTTTCAGTATCTGGCTTCACTTAGGGCATAAATATTCCAGGGGTTGTAAATCTGGCATTAGACTCCTGCCCGTGTCTGGTTCTATACCAGGAGAGTGGAGGCACATTTATGGACTCAGTCCGGCATGGTTTAGACTAGGATCTGGCAATTAATCAAGCTGTGGTTGGAACTGTCAAGGTTCATTAGCTTAAGCCAATGGCATTTTATACTCCAAAAATTAGCCTAGAAGCTAGACTTTTCCTCTATTCATAGCGTAACAACTTACATATTATGTATACTTTTTCTAACTCATCATTGGTTTAAAGAGAGAACACCACAGTTGATATTTAGTGTTATGTCACAAGTTGCTATCCTCTACTTCGCTCCGTGTGCTCGCCCCCCCAAACCTAAGGGAATCAAAGTGTTGATGTCATCCGCTTGCACTCTAAGATGCAAGATGTAAGATGTTAATAATGTTGGTTTACTATTTTTTATTTCATGGTATTGATTTGGACGTCAATTACCACAATAACATTAGAAGCTTCAAAGCATTCGGTCAGCCCTATAAGTCATGTTGAATAATTGTGATCTCAGTATCAACCAAAATAATCATCCTAAAGACCATAGGCAATACAGGACTCCCACCACTCGTGCTAACTATGACAATAAGTATAAAATGTTTTCTGCATGATGTCACACTGCTCTGGGAACCGGCAATGCTTGTAGAAGCAGCAGCGGGTAGGCCCTTCAAACTTTGCTACACTTGTTTTTTCCATTTTTTTCTGGCTTTATAGCCAAAACATGTGTTAACTAATACATGATCCACCCGGCCCAAACAACCGGACCAGTCGTCACGGCGGGTGCGGTGATTGTTCAGAGGAGAGGAAAGAGAGCCAGGAGAGGAACCACGCTGGCCCAGCTTGAACTTAATTCTGCTTCCTAAAGATCCGGTCTGGACAAAATAGGACTCATGTTGACCAAGCAATGGAATTCGGAAACTGTTGTGCCCCACAACAGAGAGCACAGAGACTTGCCCCATCAACATCCCCGATGAAGAACATGGCAGGTGGTCCATGTTACGAGCTGTCAGTGCAAGACTCCGGCAAGATGAGAGGAAGTGGACTGTTTTGCACAGATGATGCTTGGTGCACACACGCAGTCAAGATGGACTCTGTTTCACAAATGTCAAACTGTTTATTGTGAAGATGAAACTATTATCAACTGGTTGCTGCTCACCCCAGATGTAAATTCAAAAAATGCACTGTGGAATGTTTAGGCTTTTTTCTTGGATATATATATATGTATATAAATAACTGTATTGTTTTATTTTATTTTAGATGAAACCATATTTTAATATAAACCTACACTTAATTATATGTTGTGTGTGTGGCATGAAGGAACTACAAATTTTTTTTCTTAATGCTGCCTTGTGCTGTATTGTGACTAATAAACAACCTTGTATCTTGTAAACAACCTTGTTGCACAATGGGCAGGATGATCCACTCGCCCAAACGAGCTGGTTCTCTGCCTTTGGACTCAGAAGCACATGCACTATTAAGGTGTACACTACTGCCGTATCTCTCTTCCATGAGGCAGTGGAGGTGTTACAGTTGGCAGACATCTCTTAGTGTCTCAGTTCATTAAAGGTGCATACTACCTGCGACAGGTAAGGACTGTCAGAGCTTCGATGCTAAGATCCCTAACTCAAGCTCCTTAAGAACACATAGGGCAGACCAACCTCAGGTTTCTGTCTCGCAAAACAGCTTTCCTCTTGGCTCTATATACAAGTTATATGCTCAGTCTGTAAGTGAGGAATGTTTGAGATGGAAGACTGATAACACAGGCGTGCCTCTCTGGCTGAATTCCTCATTTTTGCTGAAATGATAAACCCCTTTGACGATAAACCAAGTGGCTGAGATCAGCGCATTTCAGCTTGATCTGGCTCTCCCACAGGGGAAAGTAGGCATGCTTGCTTTGTGTTCAGTGAGCACACTAAGGGCTCATATTGCACAAACTCAGTCTCTGAGGTGCTCACACACTGTTATTTGTTCAGTTTGTTTCAGTGATTAAAAATTGCAGCTCCCTGTGTCTAAACAGTGTTTATTCCATTGAAAAACTATCTCTCAGGCCTATTCTAGGCAGAACCTCCCAGTCCCAGGTGACCTCATAGCTCACTGTACCATAAGTGTAGCCACTTCCTGGCTGGCTTTAAAAGTAATTTGTGCAGCAGCAACATAGAGAGCTCCCTGTACATTTTTCTGATTTTTCTAGATTTAGTGTGGCATCCCCTGCACCGTTGGGTTCCGCCCTTCAGCTCTCACGGACGTCCGTTCCAGACCGTGGATGCCCTTCCTGAAGCCATCTTCACCACATGGAGCAACGTTCCCAGCAGCCTCCTGGGAACAGTTGCATCAAGCATGCCGAAACGAGTGTTTGAAGTGATCAGCAAGAACGGTGGGGCTACGCACTACTGAGTCCTTTTTTGACACTTTTAGTTCTGTTGTAGGTTTATCTTTGGGCTATGGTCTTAAACTTTTGATCAGCTGATGAACAGCCTGTTTGAGTTTAAATGCAGTTTTCAATAAATTGCCTACTGAATGCATTTGCATTTTGAAGCAGTACTTACAACCCGGTTATGATCCACCAGCGCGAAATGCGAGTACTTGCAATGTTTCCCCCGGTCTTAAGATTTTGTTCAAGAGTGTATTTTGACTGATACTATGGGGGTAAAAGCAGTTTAGCTAAATTGTTATGGAACAGTAGATAAGACACATGCCTTTGGTGTGAGAGACCCGGGTTCGAATCCACTGTGAGACACCAATGTGTCCCTGAGCAAGACACTTAACCCCTTGTTGCTCCAGCAATTGTAAGTCGCTTTAGATAAAAGCATCAGCTAAATGAATAAATGTGAAAGATAATGGCTTTTTCAGTCAGTGAGAGATCTGTATTATGAGATTATTTTATTATTGAAGTCTATTAATGCAAAATTTGACGCATTACACTCAAGGATTTGTATATGTAAGCCTATACAATAAGTGTGTTTGATTTCTGGTTAGCAATGTAATCCATAGATTTTCAGTATATTGCCCAGAATCTTATGTATTGGAGATGCTTGTAATGGTCAGCACTAGAAAAAACACACTCAAACACAAATGATAAATATCAGCACAGAGAAACATTACAATGTGTATTTTTTATTATTATTATTATTATTATAATTGTTATTGTTCTTATTATTGTTATTATTTTTATCTAGATCTAAAGCTCTTACTTCTGCTATTACATGAATATAACTGGTACAGGTCATGTTAAACTGACACATTCTCTGTTTGCATTTACTTCTTCTCTCTTTGATGTCCAATCTTTACATGTGTGCACTTAGACCTTTCAAAAATGTGAAGTTACAAATCTTTTCTTACAATCCATGCCTCAGTTTTCTAAGGGCTTGAAAGTCTGTTACACATCATGACTCATCATTACTCATGAGGAGAGGAGGCAATGTACGTAATGAAAAGAGCAGACACTGATCTTGTACAAATATGTGGGTGGATTGATTTAACTACACGGTTCACATAAACCTTGCAGCGTGTGTTTGTTTTGGCTTGAATTTGCCAATACATTAAATATACTTTACACCGCACTGTATATCCTTATATATACAGTATATCAGATGGAAGTGAAGTGGGTACACCAGCTATACGTTTAAACCCTAATGTTCTGTTTGTGTCCTAAAGACCATTTCTTTACCAGCTCAAAAAACATATTTAACAACATGTTGATGACTTCCTAATTTTATTATTGAGAGAATTGTCTGTAAACATGATTCTGAACTTATGAGTTTTATAACATTAAAACTAATGCACACACTAAAATCCTTGCTTCATATATTACAAATTATATTGACAGGAAAAACAAGATTTAAGGAAGTTAAGGGTTCCTTTTCCTTTTCCAGGATGACGTTATGATATTTTACCCTTTAAATTACTGATGAGGAACACTACAGCTGCACTGTTCACTGATGTCCACTAAGTGTCAGCAGTATTCAGTGGATGAAAGAAAAACACTTCAAATTCTCAAGCATTCTGACTAGGCATTACCTTTCCTGAGTATACCTTCCATTTTCACAGTGGTGGACTTCTGGGTTTATCTGAAGAAATTTTTCTTAATTAGACATAGGTTGATGAATGGGAGTTAACAACAGAGATCAGCAGTACTTAATGATCTTCACAACTGCTTAAAGACTTACAATGGTGGTTCCCAACCTGGAGGTCAAAACAAGATTTCTGTGACATAAACAGTGTTTGCTTTTTCACACTCTCATGTTTTTTTCTTGTCTATTACATTTCTTCATTTAGCTGACGCTTATTATCCAAAACGACTTACAATTGCTATACATGTCAGAGGTCGCACACCTCTGGAACAACGATGGGTTAAGTGGAGGACACTAGGGATCAAACGGGGGTCTCTCACTCCAAAGGCATGTGTCTTGTCCATTGCCCCATCACCACATTACCAGATGATTTTTCTTTTTTTCCCCCTTAATTTTACTTTAACTCTGAGATGAGGGAAACTGGGGTTAGTTAACTAATTTTACTAATTTTACTTAAACTCTGGGTCAGTTACTGTGGTAACTGACTCTGTGAACCTAACCTTCTCGCAGGTTTTCTTCAAAAAACCCTAAGTTTCTCTCTGCGTCCTACAGAGCCAGACACATTGTTTAATTTTCTTATTTATTCAGTCCATATCAAAATGTGTATTGAAGCAAATTAGTTGGTGGAGGTTTACTGTATGTCAGAAAATACTGGTTGTATATTAGTTTGTTACTCAGACTTTCTAATGTTACAGCTTTTATGAGCTGTCAGTAATTTTTTGAACAGTGGGTTTTGCTCTCACATTCAAATATTGCACAGCATTAAGTCACCCTCACCTCACACAAGACAGTTGTCAGTTTGTTAGAGATTCCACTATTCCACTCAAATGTTTATTGCACAATATGTGTAATCTTAGTTTAAAGTGTAAATATCAGTATAAAGCTTTAGACAAGTAGGCCCAATAAATAATTATCTCTATCACTCATGATGTGATTGATCACGCTGATGTTAGTAATTCCAAGTGAGCAGGATCGTGGTGCAGCTGCAGAATGCAGTTAGAAAGTGAGATTTTTAAATAGGCTGCGTATAGTACCACAGTAATGCAGAATAACGAATCCTATCATGAATCTGGCCTTGTTGACACAACAGGGCGTCTCTGTTCTTAGCTAAACACAAAGGTATTTTGCTTGCCGTGCTGTCAAGGTTGAGGAATAACACGCCAACCATCATCTAATTTTCACACCTGGGCAGAAGCTTTGTGCTAAAAAAAAGGCTGTGAAACTGTGCGTGAAGAGAAATGTCTGGCATTACACACATTCTGATACACAGAAACCAATCAGGGATAAGAAAATTAATAGTAAATTAAGGATGAAGAATGTGTCCTCCATCTTTCAGACATTGTTTTGTCACTGTAACGTCAGTGCACAAAATACGTTGTCTGGCTCCGTCTGGAATCAGCGGCATCATGTTTTGTGAGTGTCACACGATAACAAAACGAGTACAGAAAAGCATCTGAACCAACCCATTCATTTAGTTGAGGTTAAGGTTTTCCAGATGTATTTGGTTCTTCCTTTCACTGAATGCCTCATCATGTGCTTGACACACACAAGAGACAATGTAGTACATGTGAGCTGTTATGTATGACTTCTCTCTGGTGTACTCTGACCTTTTGCTTGTGTGCAGTCTTGAGTGATTGAAGTGAACATATTCCGTATATTAGTGTTGACATATTAGTGGCTTCAAATAATGCATTAACATTTTTGGGAAACACACATGGCATGCTTTCTTGTGGTCTGTGGGTGTGTGTGCATGTGTGCCTGTCTATGTGTGTAACTCCTGCACAGACTAATGACTCAGGGCCAGTTGCAGTACCTGAGGATCGGATTACATGAGCTGTCTGTCAGCACAGACAAAATAAGCCCCCTCGGGACAGAAGAGACACAGTGTTGTTCACACCACACTGATGTCAAATACCATTTAGAAGTATTCCTTCACATTTGTTTTAGGGAGGTCCGATTCCCAAATGGGTGGTATTTGACACCAGATACTTTTAGAAATCACAGGAATGTACTGTGCTAAGTTAGCTTGATTGGTGTGGTATTGACAACTTGGCTGGCAGCATGTGAATCTATGCATGTTGTATACCCACTTATCATGTTCAGGGTTGCAGGAACCTCTTGTGGGAGAGAGTTACACCCTGGACAGTTCATCACAGTGTTGACACATACAGACAGGCAGCCATTTACACTCCCATTCACAGTTATGTGGAATTCATCTAACCTCCACCTTTCTGTGCGGAGTTTGTATATATGTGGACTGTGCAAACCACTAAAGTGATACAAATGAATACTACAGGCAGCTTAAAACCTTTTCTAATGACTGATTAAAGAATGATAATAATTGCTGAGAAAACTTTGCCCCACGGATCAAGAAGAAGAAGCTGGAGTAACACCTAAAGGTCTGATAAACATGAAATATGAGAGAATAGTCTTAAAAATATTCCTAAAGGAAATACTGGCAATAAGTAGAAAAACAAAAACAAGTTGGGAACCACCATGAAAAGCCAAGAGTAGTGCAGAAAAATTGGAGGTAACCTTGAATACACCTCCAAAAGTCAAGTAATAAGACTGGAAACTCAAGGAATAACTCTCACAGCCTGGAATAATCTTAACATGGAATTTCCGCTTTTTCACTAATCTTTAGGGTTAGTCCTGACTTTTTCGGATCCCTTATTTTTCTACATTATGTCTGATTACTTGGGGTTACTACTGTAGTTTAAAACTGTTAACTATAATTAACCTGTGACATCATGAAAAAGTGAATAACACAATGGGGTACTTTTCTGTTTCTTTCCATATCAGCCTTTCCCCGTCTTTTATTGTGTGCACAAGCATGTAAGTACATGTGTGTTTGTGAGTGTTTGTGTGGAAGTGTATCTGTTTGCAAACACCTCATCTGACTGTAGGCTCTTGTCACTGAAGCATTATCTAGGCATTCACCATATCAGTGAGTTACTGCTTCACCAATATTGACACAGCTCTTTCTAGTGAAAGACCAGGCAGTTGGAGTAGATACATAAACAGGTCACAGCCTATTATGGTTGTGAAATACAGAAGGAAGGACGCATGGGTGAGGCTCGTCCCTGACCCACCAGGCCCAAGATGGTAATTTTTCTTAAAGGAACTCAGGAGTTTAGAACATGTCCTCCCTTGATGATGCATACTGATACTATACAAAGGTTTTGCTTTTACAGTAATGAGAAATTCCACCCAAAAACTTTAACTGAAAGTTTAGAAAGTGACGCTAAACAATTCAGAATTTGGTCCAAATAATGTTTGTTCAAAAGATCTTTTAGTTAATTTAGTTTTAGTTTGTTTTAACTAATGTTTCCATGTGGTCTTTTACCCATGACTATAATGAGCACAATTTCATAATTATATCTTTTAATGTTTGGATATCTTTGAAAAAACAAGACATTTCAAGACGCAAGCTTTCAGAAATTGGAATTGACATTTTATTTTCTTTATCATTCAATTAATTAGTAATAAATGAAATTATTGTTTGTTGCAGCCTCAAATATTTGTAATAAGTAAAATTAATACAGGTAAAACAGATGATATCTGTGATTTCAGCTTTTAGAGTTTATTTTCAGCTGTACAAGTACTGAAGTCAGTGTTTTCTGTCCAGGATCACTGACAAGGTCACCTCCATCTATATACATCATCTATTATGACCTGAAAAACACTGAAACCAACTGAACTCACCCCAAGTTGGTTTATAACACAAACAAGGCAGTTGTCGCTCGGGGGCAGTCCTCGAGCGAGTAAGTGAACCTTAACAAACACGACCCTGGAGGTTGTGTCTCCAGAGAGAGCTTCTCCTGGTGGTTGTGGACTTCATACCGCACAAGGACTGGAAACCTCCCTCCTGTTTGCTGTTTCAGTAGTTCCCAAACATAAATAAAATTTGCGAATGAGAAAGGCAGATTAGCAAGCGCTGGTCCTAGACTTACCGTCTTCTCCTTGTAGTGAGGAATGGATGGTGCTCCATGACGCAAATGGATTTGTTGCCTGTATTACTCAATTTATTGGTTTGCTATTTCATTTTATCTTCGACATTTAATGTGTTTGCAGGTGTTGCATGTTATTCTTGAATTTTCATAATGTGAGAACTATTAAGTCCTATGAGACCATCTCTGTGATTTTGGGCTACACAACTGAACCTGACTCACAGCTTGGCAGTTAAAAGATTCCCAGTCAGGAAAGGAGGTCAGATCATCTTCATTATATAAATGATGAGCCCACCAAATCCACGAAGACATAGTTTTTCGTGACCTTGGGTTTGTAGTACTGCTGCTGGCTGTCAAATTACATTTACATTCAGAGCAGTTTGTTCTCATTTGGAAAGGGTGGTTGACTGTTAACAGCACAAGGAGGCATAGAAAAATACACTCCCTAAGACATGTGCTGAAGCAATTAAGGAGCCGAGGGAGGATGGCAACCATTCAGAGAGAGAGAAAGAGAGAGAGAGAGGGCCCCAGTCTTCTTCCCATACTGAACCACACTTGATCACTTCAGGCCCAAAACCGCATGCATCTCAAAACATCACCCTGCTAGAAGAAGTGAGGCTGATTCCTGGAAGAATGACATGGACAGAGGCAGAAAGAGAAAGAAAAAGAAAACACTTGGAACCACGCCAATCAGATATGACAGTGAAGATTCGGTTAGCTATATTGCAGGTACTCTCTATTTATCTTGTTCTGTAGATCTGAACCCTGTCACAACAAAACTGAAAATATAATGATGTCTATCTGTGGTAGTATTCTTCTTTACAGGCAAAAATTTTTAAACATTTCCAGACCAGACATGATGTCACTGACTTCAGCAGTAGCTTAATCCAGAGTAGCTAAAAAAAAAATGACCCCCCCCCTCCCCCTAAATGACAAACATTCATGCACCTGTAATTGAATTAGGTCTTCAAGGTAGAGGGAGCGGATATTCAATTACATGATTAGGTCTCAGCAGAAGCCTGGTTAGTGAGTGTAATGGGCCCACAGTGGCCTGATTGTTAAAGTTCAGCTAACTTTTTCTGTGTCTGTGTGGCCTTTTGTTTTTCAGGTCTATTTCTGTTCTTGCTGTTTGGAAGCAATTTTGTGATTAACCTATTTTGTAAAAAATCCTTTGGAAATAAATTTGACTTGACTGGAACCTGACCTAAATTTGAGAAGTTTTGTCTCTACTGGGAGCCGGTGTAATAAAAACATGTTGCTACTCTTGGCAGGTGGGGATCCACCACAAAACCCATACTCAGCTGACCCATTTTAGCTCCTGACCACAACTGACAAAAGGTTGACATTTTCAGTCGCAAGGAAACAAATCCTGCACTTTATGGAAGCACAAGAAGGCCATAAGAATTTTTAAAAGCAACTGAATATCGTATTGAATGTGAAATTTAACCACTACTGAATACTTCATATTTAAATTCAAACTCCCCTGAATTTATTGCACTGAAATATTTTAATCTGAAAACCATCTATCTGTATTCATGTGGTTTGAATTTGTCTTTTTGAAATATCAGAAAATGTAAGTGTGTTCCATTGGCTGATCTAAACTTCTATTTCTTCAATGAAGAGCGATGAGAACAGCCTGGCCTCCCCAGTAAAACAGTTGTGTAGGTTGATTACTTGATAACTTTTTTGTTAGGGTTTAGACCTATAGTTGCAGAAGACGTATAAAGAGTGACCAAGTCCGTAAGTAAGTGGTGGGACAATGGATGACACAAGTAAACTTAAGACTTTTACTCAGGAGACTGAGGTTCAAGTCCTGTGTAATAAACTCAGGTGACATGTCTAAAATAGCAGATAGCCGAGGTCCGCTCTTCTGGACGGCCACCCACCGGAGCATCACAAACCGCTCCACCCCCCACTGAGGGCCAGGTCGTATCCCCAATGCCTGCTCTCGCTGTGTCTGATTTTTCCCACCTGTTTTCCCTATTTCTCTCATCCATATCTCAGCAGGCTGCACACCCTACCCCCACACATGCATCCCTCCATCCCAACATCCTTTCTCCTCCCATTCCTTCCACTGCAGCCAATATAGCTCCTTCAAATCCCCACACCCAAGCAGCTCTTTCTCTCCCTCCTGCAGCAACCACCACCAACGCCACCGTCCACGGCGGCTTAGCCACAACAAGCCACGGCGCAGCCACCTACCGGACCCATTCCATTTCCTCCTTTTCTATCGCTATTCCCCTCCATCCCCTACCCACCCCCACACCTTCCCCAGCATCCCACTTCGTTCCCCGTCCCTAAAGCAACCCCCACCCCCAGCCTTTCCGCTCCACCCATCATCAATCCCACGACCACCAGCAATTTCACCTTGCCCTCCCCCGTTTCACCTTCTCTCAGACAACAAATCCTTTCAGGTAGTTACCTTGACCTCGCACTCCGTTTCCAGCGGTCCATCAACACCACCACTAGCCCCAGGGAGCTCTACATACCTCAAGGCACGACCCAGCTTACACATCCCTCACCCTCACAATCCAGAGAACTCAGTGCCGTCGAATTTGCCTTTTCCCTTTACCACAACCATTTGTTCAGTCTTCCCCAACCGCAGGGCCGAGTTGGACGACTACCTCTCCATCATCTTGAACTTGGCTCTGCGGTTCGGTGGCACCGGTTTCTTTTCTTATTACGTTCTGTTTTGCTTCTCAAGCCGCAGGCCGCCTCCAGCAGTTCAACCAAGGCACCCACTGGGGCACCCTCGACCCCGAAATCTACTGTCGTATGCTCGCTTGCTTGTAACCTGTGCGGCGCTCCTTCCCATCCAGCCACCAACTGTATCATCGCCGCTCCTTTACCTCATCCCCACGCCCCACCCACCAACAACCCGCCTATCTTTTCGAGGTTTAGTTCTGCCGCACCACCTCCCCTCATCCCCAAACCACCTAGTCCCCTACAGGCTAGCCCACAGCCTTCAGCACACGGTCCAATCCCTCATGGAGTGGACAAAATGGGAAGGCCCGTGCTGGACCAGGGCGGCAGAATTGTCTGTAACAACTTCAATGACTTAGACTGCAACATCTCCAGTTGCCATTTTTTTCACACCTGTTCCTTCTGCGGCGGCGGTCACGCCAGAACCAGTTGCCCCCATAAACCCACCAAACACGGTCTTTGACTGCGTAAGCATCTCAAAACACCCATCAACATCCATGCCCTACAGTCTGCTCTTAGAAGCCACCCAGACCGCCGGTTCGTCAATTTGCTCATCCACGGCTTCACCTCCGGTTTCCACCCAGGCATCGAGGTCATTCCCCATTCATCATTCCTTTGCCAAAACCTTCAGTCTGCCCTCGCCGAGCCCAATACCATGGACAGACTTTTAGCCAAAGAAGTGGCAGTGACAGTTTCATGATGGGCCCTTACACTAGCCCCCCTTTCCCATCCACAGCATCAGCCCCACCAGGAAGTAATCCTGTAAAAAGAGACTCATCATCAATCTTTCCTCCCCCCACCGCACCGATTTTTCCATGCATTACGCAACCATCTCTCAAGCCATCAACCTCATCCCTCATCCATCCTCACCTCCAGCACACGGTCTCTCCACCCTTAAGTCCACCTTTTTCCAGCTAGATGTTCCCCTTTCCCCAGAGAAAACAGAAGGACCCAGCACAACACTCAAATTTCTCGGCATCACCCTAGATTCACTTTCCTTCCAAGCTTCCCTCCCTACCGAAAAACTACCTACATATCAAACTATCTCCTCGCCCACAGATGCACCAAGCACCAGCTTCTCTCTCTGCTCAGGCAACTAAACTTTGCCATCCGCATCATCCCCCACGGCCGATCCTTCCTTTCCCACTTATCGTCCCTATCCGCAACAGTTCTGTCCCTCCATGACCAAGTGGTACTCGACGACACTTGCAAAATGGAGCTGAGACTGTGGCACGACTTCCTGTCCTCCTGGAACGGCATCTCGTTCCACTTCCTGCTTTCTTACAGTGCAGACACTTTGCTGCTTGCTCTTACCTTTGCTTGTATTCTTTTGCTGAAACTCTCTTTTTTTCTGCTAGAAATTATGAGCAGCGGCTCTTGGATACTTTAAAATTACTGGGACCGTCAGATAAAGTAGGCACCAACCATGTTTGAAACAATCTCCTACTACCACTACTTCTTACCTCATATTGGCGTGGACCTTGTTAGTGAACGTCATGTTAAACGTCATGAGGCTCAGGTTAAGTGACTTACATAACGTGCTTTAGGTCCTCTATGCGTGTCATACATGTCGTTTTGGCGAACGGTCCTATATGTTGTTGTACTTTCCAACGAACATACAGTATATTTCGTTTTGGAAAACAGTTTCATACATTGCTTTGGGACAACTGCCAACCAACTTATTTTGTCGTTTAGGTATGAGGAGGTGTTGGACAGATGGTAACTTGATAGAGGTCACCGAGGTCTGACCAGTTTCAGTCACGCTGGGTTATCCTCAGTAGCCCAAATAATCAAGTTTGGATTTTCCATCTAGAAGTTTGGTGTCTGAATTTCAGCAGTTTGAGCAACTTGACTAAATTTTAGTTGAGAAAAGAACCAATTGAAGTTAAGTAATGTGAATGTAGTTGTTTTTAATATTGAGCACTTTGAGTTTGGATTTCACTATTAGGTATTCAGTTGCTCATAAGATTCACATAGTTGTGTTCTTTTATTTGCCTCTGAACTCTTTTATTGTTTTTATTGACGTGTTTTAGCATGGATGCTCTGTTTTGTTGATCCACCATGGAAGTGAATATCAGCAATAAAAGTTCCGTGTTTGAAAGTTTGAATGTCTCAGTTTGGCACAGTACTTTTTTATGATTTATAAATAAGTCAAACTCCAAATCCAAGCCATAAAATGTTTGTTTCACAGAGAGATAAGCTCGATGATGGACCCCGACAGGGCTATGCTCATAAAAGAGAAGCAACACGCGATAGTCTGGAAGTCATCATGCAAAGAAGGTTAAACTTTCCCTCTGTTAGTCCCCGAAAAGCCACTAAAGTCCCTGAAGCCCACAAAGCCTCCCGAAGGCTGTAAACAGATTCTGAGAGCATTCTTTGGGAATGCCTCAGAAACATCCTCACATCATCCAAATAATACACACAGATATGTAAAGCACACAGACACACACACACATACACAATGAAGCATTTAAAATGCGTGTGGGAATGCATCAGTGAAGTCACACATGAACTCACAGCTGGTAATAGTGAAGAGATAAGGGGATTAAGTGTAAGCCAATCTGATTTTCATTGTATTTGGATGGTTTTGTGTCAAATACCTTGATGGTTTTAATCGTATTCATAACACAATAACTGCAGCTTAAACACACATTTTTCTGCATGATGAAAGGAAATTTATAGACAATTTTTTTAAGTGGATTTAGGAGCAATAAAAACAATAGTTGGAGTGGTGCTATTGAACAAAAGGTTTTTTTCAGGGAAAAGTGTATTATTTTAGATTTGTGTATGTGTATATGCACCTCGAGTGATGACACGATGACATCATGCTCCTCTGAAAACAGTAAAAACACAAAAAGTGTAAATAAGGGATGCCCTTCTGTGCCAGGCAGAAATCATTCTCGTAAAAGGTAATACTGAACACGGATAACTTTTTTAAGTTTATTATTCCACTACAAGGGGTGTATGACATTGTTCACATTGTTGGTGAAGCCGTTGGAAGCAGTTAACTGTGCATACTGCGGCCTGGTTTGGTTCAGCTAATGCTTTTGGTGCAAAGAGAGTGGTAGGCAGGTAAACAAGCTCTCAAGAAATGAAATGAAACAAAAGCCAGATACCGGGTAATTTCCTTAGAGTGTGTGAGTGGCTGGCTGTAGACGTTTGTGTGAGTAGGTGGGGGTGTATCTGTATGTGTGTTTGGTACTCCCTTTTATGTTTCTTTCTCACAAGTGCTGTTTGACATTCCTGTACAGGGCTAGACCAAATCATTTAGAGGGTGAGAGAGATTCAGAGGGTGGGCAACACATGGGATATGGAAGAAAAAAAGAAAAAAATGCAATTCTTTATGGCATCTTATTTATATAAACATTTTCAATTTGTGTCTTTCAAAAGCTCACAAATACTTTTTTTTCACATGTTTTTGTTGGGTGGTTTGTAACAGGAGGCCAAAACTTCTTAACTGTGACATTACACTCTATCCAAACAAAGACTCCCCGAGTGTTTTAATTGGTCTGCTTGTCAGTGTGTGTTCTCTCCTTGTTAGAGTGTGTGTGTGTGTGTGTGTGTGTGTGTGTGTGTGTGTGTGAGTGTGTGTGTGTGTGTGTGTGTGTGGTGTCTGTGGTGTTTAACAGCAGCTGCTGACCAGTAGCTGTAATTCATCCCATGTTCCTGTGCTCCTCATAAAGGAACACTGTGATTGTACGGGGTGGACACTTCCCTGCTAAATGTACTAGTGACTGTATGTTAAAATCAGAATGATTTAGGGGTCTTGTGGGAAATGCTCGTACTTTAGCCGGGTTTCCACTACAGGCCCAAAAAAGATTATGCCAGAGTTCAGTTTCAGACACAGACGTGGAAACACAACTACTACCAACAACTACAGTAAGTCCACTCGGTCTGTCCATCAAATTTCATTCAAATCTGTTTCTGCATTTTGTGTGTGTGTGTGTGTGTGTGTGTGTGTGTGTGTGTGTGTGTGTGTGGACACTGGTCTGGCCCTAACATTGAGACAGCAACAGACATGTGCCTTTGAAAGTCTTGCTCCTCCCTCCTGGTCTTGTTGTTAACCATATAATTGCTTGTCTGAAATTTAGTTTAGTACCTGTCCAACAAAACCGTTGATGCTGATGCACTGAATTATGTGTGTATTTAAAGTGCAAGAGTATGTGTGTATGCATTTGTCTGTGTGTTGTGGGTGGTCATACATCTGCTGAAGGTTGAGCCATACCATATATTGTTGAAAACAGACTCTTCCAGGTAGTTAAACTGAGAGAAAGTACTAACTTTCCGAACTATAAATGTTAGCATACAAAATAATCCATCTGGGCAGTTTGGAAAAGGTGACGAAAAACATCCAATATGTATTGGAGGAGAAAAATAAACGTACAAATGAAATATGGATTCATTCGTCTTAGTCACCAGATATTGTGACTTTAGGCAGCCCTGCTTCAGCCTCAGCCTCATCAGAGCCTTTGAACTTTGTATAATCCAAATGAATTAGGAAATAACAAGAAAAGAGGAAAAGGGAAGAAAGAAAAAACAAAGAAATAAATAACAATGAAAAATAAGAAACAAATAGACAAAATAGAAGGGGGAAAACTAAACAAGCAACAAAACACATAATGCTATTCCAGCCTGATAAGAGACCAGTTTAGTCCAGGTAAACATCACTTACAGAACAGGATTAATATTTCACATGTTAGCACTGTGCATTTTTGCTGCTGATAAGTAATTTAATAGCGGCCCATAAAGACTACCCATTAACCAGCAGTCAGGTCATTGGGTCATTCAAATAGGGGAGATTTAAAACTTTCTTTAATAAACTTATAAGGTATGATGAATGCAATTTCAGTCTAACCAAACACATTTTGAGTCACAAATAGGCTTACCTGGTTAAATAAATGTTTTCATTAATACTTTGATCCTTCCGCTTGCATCCCTTTTTGCACTGTCTTCACCAGTGCATTCACGATTGCTTTGCTTTGCTGAAATTAACTCTGATGGACTCGCCTACTCAGGTACTTCGCCTTTGGTTTATGATCAGTATAATCTTTTAGCTCTGCTTCACAAAACCTGTTCCAGGTCTCAGAGTCAAAGATTGTTTGCATCCTTTAAAACAAGGCAAAGTGAAACACTGATGTGGATTTTAAAACATTTAGTGAGGGAAAACACAGCACAACATGTGTATTTATTTAGAATTCACCCTCCATGTTACAAGCCTAGCAGTTTTACAGGCAAACGAGAATCCCCAGTATATAGTACAAAGCTACAGAATGAGCTTTGTAACATTCCCACAACCAACAAAGAAGTTTCCAATTACTTAACCACAGTTAACAGACAGAGGGATCACGGACCATTGGGCTTGTTTGATCCCTTAAGACCAATTTACTACCAAGGATTGCAAACACACAACTACTTTAAAATACTTCATACAATAGAATTGCTACTGTATGCAGTGGTGGAAGAAGTGTTTGATTGAAAATAACAATAACAATGCATTCATGGCTTCAGCTCACCAAAATAAATGAATACCATTGTTTCTTACTTACCCCTAGTAGTATCTAGAAATGTGGTTTGGTTTTATTGGTCCAGATTTTGAGATATGTCGCCACTATTTTATGTCACCATCCCAATTTAATGCAGGTGAATGGAATTACTTTTGTGGTTCTGACAGTCTTGACACTTCTCACTGAAACTATTTTGTACCAAATAAATTGTCTATAAGAAAACTGTCCACAGTGAAATCTAATGATTATCCGTTGCTTTGGAGTCGAGGCAGAAATTTCAGAGACTGATTTTATCGGTTGTTGTTGGACATCTTAGCAGCGCTGAGGCATCCATTCATAGGTATGCATCAATGATGATGCATCAATCTTGTATTTGGCTCAGCTTTTAGTATTGGATTGTTAAATGTTAAACAACGCAGACAGCAATGTTTCCATTTGCAATCTAGAGGAGTAGAATTCATCAGATTCATTCAGAAGTTGCACAAAATTCAAATATTTAAGTAAAATGCAGGTACCTATAGAGTACATGTCATTTGATACTTTCTGCATTTGCTAGTATACCACCACATCATTTGTTTGATAAATATTGTATGAAAACAGCCCACGACCAGACGTCCAGTGAGTACTTTGGTTTGGTATAAACCTGTGGCTTGTGCCTGGCTTAATTAATGGGCAAACTTTCTATTTTCTAATGCATGAAACAAAACATATATTCTTCTAGCATGGTGATGTTATTATACAGCTGGGCCACATGAAATCATTGTTTTATGAATTAAAAGCATGTTACATGTTTGTTATATTTAGGCTATATCCGTATGTATACTATCAACATTGCCAACATTGCCAAATATGAATATAGACAGACAGGCAGTCATAGACATAGGACTGCCAGCTGGAATGAATAGTGGTGGCCTTCAGCTCTGTGGTATTGTACCTCAACTGTAAACACAAACAAAGCTGTGAATGTGCTGAACTCAGTTGTCAGCAGCTGGCATGTGGGAAACATTTGTGTGTCTTTCCCAGGTCAGAACTATCCAGAACATTAGGATAAAGAATGCATTGTTACAGCGTTGACATGGTGTAATATCTGTGTGGGGGACATTCAGTAATGATTCAATTAGATCTGTATCTAGATCAGATGATTCCAAAGCCAAACTCATGGCCTGGAGCATGATTTCCCTTCATTTCAATTCTCTCTGTCTCCACCAGCAGGGGTTCAGTTATTGGCTTCTTATTTTAATCTGTGAAGCAAATGAAGATCAGTAGTATCAAATCTAATGCTCATGAGGCAGACGTCTTCCACATGGAACCACAATTGTACTATGTTGTAAAATGTTATCATCAGTGTTGATAGTGGATAGTTTGGAAAGCTATACTGTTTAGATAAATCAATTGGTTCAGAATCATCTGGTTGCATAAACACAGACTGGTTAAGGTTAGAGAACAAATGTGGTTATGGTTAAAATAAATCGACTTTGACTGCCGGTAGGAAGGGAATACAAACAGCGGTCCAACATTTTGTTGACAAAAAATGAAGTAGTTGTGTCTACATCCCATCCTACAGTATATTTAGGCCAGGTGCAAGACAATAGACTATATGAAGGAAAAAGAACACTTTATTTGGCTAAAGAATGCAATGTTTTTTTTACGCTACCAGATTTCCATCAGGCAAATTTCAATTAATGTTTTTAGGAGCTAAAACTCAGTGTTATGGACACTTTTTTCCAATGTTTGGATCCCATCCATGCACCCTGACTTTCTCCTTCGGAATTTGTCCCTGTAACAATGTCATACTACTCGCACCTGATGTACAAAAGTATTAATTCCTACAGCAACTGGAAGGCTTTGTCTTGGACATAAACACGTCGCTTTGGGGCATTTGCTGAAACGAGTTATGGTGTAGTTTTTGTAGGAAGGACAGAGTCCTAAGTCAGTCGGTTGCACGGTGCTGCATGTTCTTGACTATTTAAGGAGAATTAACTTGTCCTGTGCACTGTTAAATTCAGACCCAACCAATTCCTTTTAGCCAATTGACTCAAATAACCCCACCGAAAACTTCACTAATGAACTGGTCTCTTGTCCAAAAAGACACAGCCCACATAAATTCCTCATGCCACTCCTGTTGCTGTGGGCCTGTCTGATCATTGCTCGTTACTTGTTTACAAGAGAGTACAGAACTGTGGTGGTTGAAACTTTAGTCACAGAATCAGATTGGCTCACTCTGGTATAATGAAGGGGCTTGGTGTCAATTAGGGTTTGTGTTTGTGATACTGGAGAGGGAGTTATCTATAGCTTGTTTAGGTTTCAGCGGATATTTTGGTGGAAAAATGGTTTGATGAGTCATAATGGTGAGCTTAATTAGATACTGTGTGAGAGAAGGAATTAGAAAGGGAGAGTGTGTGAGAACGAGAGACATAGAGGGCAGGGAAGAAAAGCGTGAGAAAAGAAGGAAGAATGTAAATAGTTGTGAAATATGATCACAAATACTACTCAAGATCCATTTAAGGTGCATTAAGACACATAATGGGACCTGTAAACTGTCTCACTGCATAATAGTCTGTATTTATTGGTTTAGGGTTAAGGATTGTGTATGAAAAGTCCTCCAAATTAAAGTACATCATTGAACAACACACAGAAGCTTTTTCTGATCTGACTCCGCTACCGGCACAGCAACATCATTTGTCAGTATTTTCCAAAGGGAATACAAATCACTATAGGAAAAATAAATCAGTTTCATGATCTGACAATGCTATGGTTAAGGTTTGGTTAGGTTTAGACACAAACATGACTTTGTAAGGGGACCTTCGTTGTCATGGTTACAGTAATAACCACTTTGTTATGGTAGGGGAACAACATGACTGGGAGAAACCAACATTTACTGTCAGTAGGAAACAAGAAACGAACAGTGGTCGCCAGTGTTTTAGTGCAACTTTTTGTTTGTGGCTCTTCAGGAATGCCACACTACTTCCTCCTTTTCTCCCAACGGACGAGAGTCATAACTGCTTTGGCCAGGAGAGGGCTTTGTCTCTTGAATAGAAACATACGTCTGTTGTTTTGGGGAATTAGATAGATGGCACGACCGACACTGTCTTTCGTCTTGGGAGGACAGTCTCATAAAGTCTGACACTGTTCATTGTGGTTGTAAAGAAGTCAGCACTCAAACCCCAGTTCCTGTGTCATTGTAAAAACTGTGTGGTGGAATACACAGCCAACACAATAGAAAATGTGTAGGTGTCCATGTAATTACATCTAGGGCCTAACATTATGGCTGATAAGAAAGGTTGATTATTACATTATAAAGTTTGTCACACTGTGTGATTATTAAACTAATAATGCCTTGTGAAGTTGTTATTAACAGCAACATTGGACAATCTGTGGACAATCTACTCTTTTGTGATTTGTCTTTTACAAGGAGTTTAAGCGTGTTCTATGGTTGCATTGTGGCTCATTGTAAGTCACTCTAGTGTTTCACCTACATGTCATCACTGTTAAATATATACATTATGTAAACAGGTCTGCCACATCTCCAAATAGGAATGCTGGGTCTCTGATGAGATGTGACACATAGCAATAGCTACACAATAGCATGTTTTAGACTCTCTGGGAAAACGTGTTCACATACCACATACTGTACCTATCCATGCTTCTTTATGACAAGCATGTGCCTGGAAAATGTTATTCTTAAGCAGTGTTGTAGGAAAAATCTGTAATCCGAGCTTAATGAACAAAACCAGTTCAGTCTGTCTGTCATTGTTTTGCTGTTTCAGGTTCATTTGTTATTCTCTGCTGGGTCAGTGTGCCCAGTTAAAACTGCAGCTGCAGTTATGACAATGTTTAAGTCATGAGATGCTGAATGAGAAAGGTTCTTACTGACAGTTAAACTATGCATACACGCATGTGCAAAAAGTGCAAATTCAACCATACAACAGAATCAATCACTTTACATTAAGGCATCATAGCATTAATAATATTTCATAAAACATGATAAAAATATTTTATCATTAAACTTAATTAGCTAACAAAGTATTATATTATTCTTGTGAAAGTGTATCTCATATTAATGCACTATACCTGAAGATCCATTCACATCTGTTTGTTGTTCCAACAACAGTAACGCTGCAGCACCACATTAAGTATTCATTGCTAGCATCTGGTCAGTGTCAAGTGTGTCTCTGTGTGTGGCCAGGATATGTAGCCGTTAAATAATAAGTCCTGTGAAAAGGATCATTTTTATGCTTTTAACAGTTTCTCACCAGCTAGGCAAATTAAACTTTAGATATTATGATGCAATTACTTTGGTCTGAAAATGACTACATGAAATGAATACATTTGTGTGGATTTAATCATGTTTGAAATTTGCTGAGAATACAGAACCTTTTTCACGATAGAGCTTAAATGTCCATACACAAACAGGGCTTCATACTGTACGATGAGCTGCAAACATATTAAACTGGTTTACCACCTTGACTGAAACATTTTGGTGGTTCTGATTTCGGAATAATTGTGAAAGAAGTGGACACATACTCTTCAAATAAAGACAGGTATTTTCTCGGGTAATAGTTGTTCTTCTCTATCAATTATACTAAGTATAATAATCACATAAACTTGCTGATGGTAAGTGTGCAAGTCTACATGCATTCTTATGAGATAGCTTTGGGCTTGTGGCCGTCTTATGTTATGAAATCATCTGTTTTTCATTTCTGTCTCAGCAATATTGCAACCACATAAATTAAGCTTCATGAATTCCCTACAACTATTTGCTTCCCCATGGGGGACTCCAGGCACAGCGATGTAAGTGGCACCATTGTTTCCAGCCTGTGTCAGTACAAAAAACTACCCATTTTCAATGCAGGGGATAAGCTACCAAATGTTGTTTGAGCAAAAAAACTGGCTAAAGAAGCTATTTTGGTAATGCAGCAAAGATGTTACCAATCGGGAGCTAGGTTTGCTGCTAGATTTGCCTGCAGCAGACTTCTGGACCTCACTTAAAATTGTGATAGTGATTCTAAACCCTGCAAATAATGGGCATCTAGTATTAAAATGATAAATGTGGGTTTTTAATTACAAACATAAACCTGTAATAACTGATTTTTTGGCCACTTGGTGTACAAAACATTTACATATTATTAGCTTGCTGTGCTGAAAGTGTTTTGTTTATTTACACATATCTGTCAGAAATGTAACAACATAAGAGTTCATGTTGAGTCATGCTTTTGGGCGCTTGTGTATATTTATGTCAAGAGCTCATTAACTGATTATAAGAATTCTAAATTTTATTAGACTGCATATTGATTGCATGTTGTGAATAATGATGTAAAGGAGGAGTCTTGTACAGTTATAATTCAGAGTTATTATTGTGGGATTGCTGTCACAAAATTTGAATGGACTTTATTATTAATAAAGGTATACACATTACAAGCACAGCATTTTAAACAGTTTTTGACCTATTAATCAGGGGAAATGCGTACATGCTGATGTGAATATGTGGTTACCAAATGATATGCATAAATATATAAATGGCTCATACAGATCAATTATAAGATCGCTTCCTGGACACATTTCATGATCAGCAGATGCATTTATTAGTAGTTAAACTTTTTAAATAATGCTAAAATCACATATCTGCTATCTTTAAATCATGTGGTTGGTTCCACTTGGAAGTGGACTGAGAGTTTGGTCTACACCAGAGTTTGATTGAGAGCTTTCACATCAGCCCAAAAGAACTGCACTAACCAGGCAAATGCACCGTGTTTTTTTTTATCTAAACCAAACAGTTAGGCATGAAAGCACACCCAAACAGTGAAGTTGCTGGCCTCAAAACCAAAAGCTGAAAGAGGCTGATGGGAAGGACAGAGGTCCACAGTGATATAAACCTTTGTTATTATAAAAATGTTGATTAAGGCAACTTTAATATTTGTTAAAAACCTTAATGTCAATGTTGACAACATCTGAATAGTACATGAAAAGTTTATTTTCAAACTCTGCTACCAGTTTGGCATTGATAGCCAACAGTTTATTTTCAGGCTTGAAAACTTTGAAATACTCAGGCTTAGTAGCCTATTTGCATTACTGTTTTAGGCTATAGCCTAATTATAACTACTACTAGCCTAACTACAGCTGTATTTTATGCATGCCTTAATGTATGGTATTTTTTAATCATACACAGTACAGTAAAGACCTTTGGGCCAATGAAAAATGTTTTAAAAACTCGTGGTGTTCTATTAAAAATAAATTTCTTGCTCAGTTTATGAGAATACATTTATTGGAAATAACTGGGTATAGTTTGACGACATAGATCATTATTAGCCTTTATTTACTACCAGTGAAAGAGCATTTGTGCAGCAGTTTAGATGACATCATTCTTCCAGACGGCACAGATAATCCAGACGGAGGCGAACAGCTCATGATTACAACACTACTGCTACCCCTCAGGTTCCTTTTGGCTACATAACATGGAGGCAAAATCAGGGTCTAAATAGATTTGTAGAGATTTAAATGGACATCTAAGATGCTGGCCAGGCTATGTCAAATGATGACCATCCAGGGAGAAAAGAACAGAGAGATGGGAGCTCTCTGTAGTTTGACTCAGATTTATTGGTTACAGGCTTTGAAGAAGATGCATATCCGAAATGTCAGCCTGTTCATCTGTTCAATAAATCTCCAGTGCAGACTTCAGCCCTCTCATCCTTTCTTGGTCTTTGGTTAGTCATCCTTTGATGTAGTCTGGGTAACAAGCAATGGAGCAGTCTGTAAATACTGTTTGGGACCCCTTGTGAAACATGATTATTGGCTTTGTTCACACATCCATACAAATACTGTATGGGCATCTTGTTTTTTTTAAACTGAAATGTTCTTCTGGACTTTTGTTGTGAAAATGTGAGGCATAATGATGATGGCATAATGGAGACATGTCTAACAATTAAAAATTAACAATGTTAGCCTGTGATTGATTATTTGTCAGTGTGTATCTGAATCCAAAATCTTGAGGGGAGGTTTTTGAGTTTGTATACACTCAATTGATCTGACTTAGCCTTAGTGACTTTTAAGAGACATCATGTGACTCATATTCCCTCTGCTTCTTTTCTTTTGTTATAGCAAATGCAAATGCAATAAATGTAAATTAATTATTTGCGTCACAGCAGGTCATTGTGCAAAGTTTATATAAGACTTTGAAAGCACTCCCACTCACAATGCGCTGATGATGACACCTGTTGTTGAGATCCAATTGGTTTGACATCAGTGCCACTGTTTTTACACAGCAACTGGGATAGGTTAGTGTCTGACTCAAATTGACTCAGACCTTCAGACAGAGCTACACAAGCCTGCAGATGTCTGAAAGACAGATTCCCAGGAATGTCTATGAGATCATTCCATCAGCAGTAGAAAAATCATACTCAAGCTCAGTGACTCACTCTGTAATTGGCTGGGGAAAAGGAGGAATCAAGAAGTTGGGCAGAGAGGATACTAGGATATCCACTGACAAATGGGTGAGGCGTCCTAATTACATCTTCATTGTTGAGGATGACACTCAGGCCCTACGGCATTTTGCTTAAGACCCAGATGAGTGAGTTATTGACTGGTCTTAGATTCAAATACATGGCCAGACAAGTCCCAAAGGCCAGAGCACTCTGTGAGCCCCAATTTATGTATTTATGTCTTCTTTGTTTTTAGTCACGCTATAGCAGCATGGCTTTATGGATGGCAATGTCAGCCTGTTGCTTTTTAGTGAAATGTCTCAACAACTGTTGGACAGAGAGCCATGAAATTTGGCACAGATATTCATGTCCTCTGCAGGATGAACTGTAACAACTATGATGACACCAACTTTTTATCTAGCACCATCATCCAGTCAAAATTTTAATTTGTCCAATTGTCTTAGATTTATGGCTAAATACCTGTAAAATTAAAGACATTCCAATTAGCTGCACTACGTGAGTATTGCTAATTAGCAAATGTTAGTGTGCTAACACTCTAAGATGGCTAACATGACAAACATTTTGTCTAACTATCAACATGCATTGGCGTTGAGAGCATGTTAGCATGCTGATTTACAGTAGCATTTAGCTCCATCCTAACAGAGCTGCCAGCATGTGTGTAGACCCTTCATCTAGTCTTGTTGTTAAGTCATTTTTAAGGTAATGTTTCATCCAAAAGTTTTACCCTACAACTTACAAATTAATGAACAGGTCATATGTAGGCTATATTATGAGGTTAACTATAATAAAAGCTAATAATTAAAAGACCGGCCAGTAAAGATATGTAGGCCACTGTATTCATTAGGGTTCAGAGTTTTCAGTTTGACTAGGTTTAAACACACATAGGCCTACCAACAATATATAGACTATAGCTTTTGTTAACATATAAACTTAAAAGTTAGCCAATATTTTTGCTTATTTTTTTATTTAGAAGTTAAACTTCTCAGGTGTATCTATCTAACTGTGTTATGTTATGTAGGCCCTACACCCCAGCTGATCATGTAATATAATGCTGAATCCAGTTCCGCCATTTATACCTGCCGTGTTGACCAATACCCTGATATTTGTTGCTTCCTCTCTCTCTCACAGCCATGTCACAGCACTGCGGGTCTTCCCCGGTACAGCTCGCTACGCCCCCTCCCCCCTTCTCTGTATAGACCGGGTGAAGGCGGGCAGGACAACCCGTCATCCCACGTCAGAGGCGGCTTCGTTATTTAAACTTGAATCAAGAGGGGAGTAAAGTTTTTACAGACGGGACAACGTTGCCTAGCAGCTAGGCAGAGGACTCCTGCTACTTCACGTCGCCTTGTTTGTGTGGGGTTTTTTTTTTCCACCCGTAGCCCATATCGAGGAACCGCGGACACTTCCCAGCTCTGTCTGCCTGTCAACTGTCTGTTTCCCTCTTGAAGTCTATATGCCAAACATGCCCCAGACCGTGACACTAAAGGGACCCTCTCCTTGGGGGTTTCGACTGGTGGGAGGACGGGATTTCAGCACACCGTTAACCATCTCCAGGGTAGGTAACTTTAACTTCGCTGCAGCCTATGTTGCTTCGCAGTGTATTCATTCATTAAGCCGCGCGCAAAGTGGAACGGGGCACCTATATATAAATATGTTTTACTACATTTGAAACCGTGATGATCATCCTCATTACAACCATTTTAAGGAATTTGCCATTTCCAAGCCAAATATAGCCTACTTAGCGAAAATAATTGGCTGGCGCAAGAGATATAAAGAACATTTTTGAGTGACTGAGTCAAGATTTAAATACTTTTAATCCAATTAATAAATCTTTAATAAAATGTCGCCAAGGTGTATTACCCATAACAGCTGTAATTATAAGTGTATGACTAGCAGCTTTACCCTAAAGGCTGACATAAGGTGCCGTCTAATTCCTGAGTTTAGCGAGTCATTGCACTTGCATCGCTGTCCCTCAATCATAAGCTTTCAGTGGAAGCCAGAAAAAACGCAATAGTGTTAGGTTGGATTAAACTACATCAGTGCCACCTTAAATGTGGCAAATGGTTCAAGGACTTTGCCCTTAATTTTTAAATACACATGCTCCACATTTTGAACATGTGTTGGCCACAGTGACCACAGGTTGTACTACAGGCTCATGTAGACCTTCTTAAACTGGTGCAGGACATTATGATCATGGTTTCTGTATCAATGTATGTGATATTTAATCATTTTCAATATTACAGGTGTTAGTAGTAGCTAAAAGTAAAAGTAGTGGTAGTTGTATTCTCAAAGCTTTGTGAACTGTCCTGACCCATAGAATACGGGTCAAGAGTCAGTGTGCTGGCAGTGGATCTGGCAGTAGCCAATAGTTCATACCGGCCAGGGTAAACACAGTCCGGTCCTGCTGCAGGGCTTGCTGACATTTGTTTTTCATCAGAGCTCATTGGTGCTGCTGAGGGATTCCAGGTGTTGTGCTCAGCTGTATCACTAGCCCCAAACCGACCCTTTAACTACAGGGCCCCTAGCACTTCAAACTAGAGGGGTAATTTTTAGATTTATGGCGGGAGATTTACCACTTTGAGAGGAGCAGATGAAACTCTTGACAGTCACCTGAAGTGCTCCCTGTTTTTAAAGGTACCAGTATATCTAAAAAGAGTCGTGACGCAAAGGTGAGGCACACTTTGACTCACAGTGTGTGCCAAGTCAAACGTCCTGACAGTTGTATGTCTGCAGGTTTGTGGTTTCTTCTTGCTGATTCCTGCTTTCTGTGGACGGAGCACTTACTTCATGCTTGATCTTCTTGTTTGAGTTTGTCTCTACAGAATGTACATGGAGTACAGTTTCCAATAGAGACTGTGTTCCAAGACCAGAATCCATTTGGAAAAATCTTGTGTTTCATGCTGAATTTAAAGGCAAACTATTCCCTAATGCAACTTCAGGGCATGTCAGGTTTTGTGATACATGCCTTCCTAACTTTTTAAATAATTTGTACAGCAGGCAAGTTTTGGTTTGAAGTGATTTAACAATTTCTGAATGTTACAAGTCCAGTCTGTGCACACTTGTACCATGGCAGGGAAGTCTGCATTCTGAACATTGCGTAACTCAGGGATGATGGCATCAGTGAAATTAATTACAGGTTGCACTTTATAGACAGTTACAGCGCATAGCAAAGGTGGCAATAAAAACCAACGCTCCCAATAGCTGCTTGCAAGAGTCAATAGGGGAGTTTTGGCTAATCCTTAAATCTTGGCTTGAAAATTAGAAAAGGAAGCAGCTGGAGAGATGCAAGCATATTTATCAAAATATGTAATGTCAGAGGCATAAATACACAGTCTTTTGGCAGCAAGACCCAGTATTACACTAAGACTTTTTTGCTTTCTACCAGCCATTACAGAGCAGTTTGATGTTCAATTGACGTCACATGCTCTGAAACATCTGCTGACAACACAAAATGTGTTTTATTGGCAGAACTCGGTAATTGTTTTTTCCTGGTGTCTAATACGCTGGTTTTATGTGGGTGAATAAATCGAAATTAAATTCAAAGCGAAGTGAGACAAAAAAAATAGAAATGGTGGGAAAGGAATAGATTAGATTCATCTAGATTCATCTCATGCGAGCTGGTTGCATTTGAGTTTGAAGCACGATGTGATTCATTGCCGCTGATATACTGGAGTATCTCCTAAACTTGCTATTCATCATACACTTGCTACATTCTTGCAGTACAGTGCGTGCCCAAAACGGCAATTACAGTGTGTTGAATGGTGACGCAGTGAGAGATACATGGAGAGAGAGAAACAGTGTTTACAGAGAAGAATAGTTTATGTCCAGCAGCGTCCAAAATGCCTCTTCAGGGGGCATTTTATTATCATGTAAATCTCACACAAGTCAGAACTCTCTGAACGGCTTAACAGTGTCTGCTAGCTCTGTATTACTAGTCAAGAGAATATCAGGTTTAAGACAAGACCTAAATGCTAGACCTAATAGTTGTTTTTGTGTTTTACATATTTTGCACAATTAAATCTCTACTTTGCATGACATTGATAGATCCCTCCCCTCTTCCCCCACGTCTTTTCGGCATATATAAAAGAGTATGCCATGAAACACCTGCACTTGGACACAGTGAAAGTTGTAAATACCAGAAAACAAGTTCTGATGGCAGCAGCTGTTTTTTTGCTTAAGGTGGTAATGTTCCAGGATAAGCCCATTAGTCCCCTGCCAGCCCATTAGGATTCTAGCCACTTAATGGCGTGTCTACTAGACTGTGGAAACATTTGCCCTGATAGCCTGTGTGTGCATGCTGTGGTTGGTTGTTTTATGGCTTTATGTGCACGAGAGAGAAAGAGTGGCAGAGAAACAGAAACATAATAAAATCACTGATGTAACTGCAGAAGCATTTAGAGAGGATACGTTGAATATGGCAGCTCTGGTATAAGCCCTTCTGTAAATCAATGTCAAACCAACGTCTAGGCAGAAGGTGACGCAGGACGCTTGTCAGTCCTGCCAAATTGCAAACAAGTCGTATTCTGGACAGGAATTCACAACTGAGTGTTGAGTAAATAATGACCCAAGCAGTGCGCAGAATCACAGTCCAACTTCCTTTCTGACACCTTCATACTGTGCCTCCTGCTGTGAAGTGTGTTTTGTTGATGCATGATGGAAAAAGATCTGTGCAGCTTTCAGACAGCTAGTGTTAAGGCATTTTAGAGGGTTTTATTTTCACACAGGCCACATCACTGAAATTGTGAAAAAAAGAAAAATGTCTATTATAGATTGCAGATAGTTCGTTTTGTCCAAAACCCAAAGTGAGACCACGTTTAACCACATTTGTCTCTAATGTTTATTTGTTTATTCGGATCCCAATTAGCTGTTATTAATATGGCAACTACTCTTCCTGGGGTCCACATACTACAAACATACATATATGTACATACAATTCATAAAATACAACAAACATATAACATACAACATATAAGTTATACATGAATCTAAAAACGATACCTACAGTGCAAAAGTATCACCTTGTGTATATGTGATTACACAAGCTAATGACAAAGGAAAAAGCAACACAACACATACACACAATTATACAACAAACCATTCACCTAAGCTCATCAATGTTTGAGTTATTATTCAAGTGGTTTATTAATAGTCTTTTAAAAACAATGAAAATTTTATTTTTATTTATTTATTATTTTATATTTTATATTTAAATAATATTTTGATGGCTCTATACATTACAGATCTGCACACCGCATCAGTCCTGGGTTTTTTCAAAACTAGACAACCCTTTGTGGCCTGCAGAGTACTATATGTATGTTGGTTTCTCACATACTTTATTTGTGAGTACAGACAATTAACGATTATTTCCTATAACAAATATTCCTAAAGAAATTCAAAAGGTTCCATGCCAACGTCTCTTCCACTCTAAGCCATGAGAGACTGGCATGCACACTGTCCGTACTCAGCCTCACACCCGATGAACTATTTGTAGCTTAAACAGATCTTTTTTTGGCTGCACCTGACCTGCCAGGTGAACAGTAATCAAGGTGGGATAAAACTAATGTCTGTGTCACCAGCACTCTAGTGGCAGGGGTAAGAAAAGGGGAGCATCTTCTATTTCTTGATATTCCATTTCCCTTTTTCTAAACAATTTTATCAATATGTTTCTCCCATGTTAACTGTCCATCTAGTGTAACACCAAGCAAATTTACCTCTTGAACCTGTTTGTTTTGTGTAGGCTGTGAGTGATAGGCAGAGCTGATTATCACCATTAGTGGCATGTCTAGACGTGAACAAGATACTTTTGGTTTTTGCTACATTTAAGACAAGTCAATTTTCACAAATCCAGTTCACTACTAGTTGTAATTCCGATTGAAGTGTATTTCTTAATTTGTTTATACTAGTTGATTTAAAAGGAATAGTTGAATAACTTTTAAATGCACAATAAAGTACTGGTCGCACATCCAAAACAGAAACTCTTGTTTAGTTTAGTATGGTTGCAACTAAAAACTTGTCATTATCGATTGATCGGTTACTCGTCTACGGGTCTTTTAAATGTATCAAATTATTTAAAAAATGAAAATAAGCATATTCCCATAATTTAGAATCTGGAACTAGGGAAAATGATTAATTATTTAATTATTATTATTTCATTATCTAAGTAGTTACTGATGGACAACTTCTTTAAGCTATAATTCAAGTCACTGCCGAACACAAAAACATACTAAATAGAACTCGAAGGCTTATTTTCCACAAAGATCCATGTAGTAACTGTTTATTAAACAATATGTAACATACAGTAAGCAATCAGCTTGCATTATCTTAGTGTTTCCTCTCTGGCTTCTTTTGTTTCTAAATGGAATCAAAGTTTAACCTTACACATACATTCTCAGAGGAGAACTGGAACTGGCTTTCTGTCTGTTTGGTTTGTGCATTTAAATGATAGGATCTTA
>NC_060172.1:14800774-14801409 GCF_021292245.1 Micropterus dolomieu | reverse complement strand
AGATCCATGTAGTAACTGTTTATTAAACAATATGTAACATACAGTAAGCAATCAGCTTGCATTATCTTAGTGTTTCCTCTCTGGCTTCTTTTGTTTCTGAATGGAATCAAAGTTTAACCTTACACATACATTCTCAGAGGAGAACTGGAACTGGCTTTCTGTCTGTTTGGTTTGTGCATTTAAATGATAGGATCTTAAAACAATATTGATGTGCCCATGTGTACCTTTAAGTACTGGTCGCACATCCAAAACAGAAACTCTTGTTTAGTTTAGTATGGTTGCAACTAAAAACTTGTCATTATCGATTGATCGGTTACTCGTCTACGGGTCTTTTAAATGTATCAAATTATTTAAAAAATGAAAATAAGCATATTCCCATAATTTAGAATCTGGAACTAGGGAAAATGATTAATTATTTAATTATTATTATTTCATTATCTAAGTAGTTACTGATGGACAACTTCTTTAAGCTATAATTCAAGTCACTGCCGAACACAAAAACATACTAAATAGAACTCGAAGGCTTATTTTCCACAAAGATCCATGTAGTAACTGTTTATTAAACAATATGTAACATACAGTAAGCAATCAGCTTGCATTATCTTAGTGTTTCCTCTCTGGCTTCTTTTGTTTCT
>NC_060172.1:14795878-14800754 GCF_021292245.1 Micropterus dolomieu | reverse complement strand
AAGTACTGGTCGCACATCCAAAACAGAAACTCTTGTTTAGTTTAGTATGGTTGCAACTAAAAACTTGTCATTATCGATTGATCGGTTACTCGTCTACGGGTCTTTTAAATGTATCAAATTATTTAAAAAATGAAAATAAGCATATTCCCATAATTTAGAATCTGGAACTAGGGAAAATGATTAATTATTTAATTATTATTATTTCATTATCTAAGTAGTTACTGATGGACAACTTCTTTAAGCTATAATTCAAGTCACTGCCGAACACAAAAACATACTAAATAGAACTCGAAGGCTTATTTTCCACAAAGATCCATGTAGTAACTGTTTATTAAACAATATGTAACATACAGTAAGCAATCAGCTTGCATTATCTTAGTGTTTCCTCTCTGGCTTCTTTTGTTTCTGAATGGAATCAAAGTTTAACCTTACACATACATTCTCAGAGGAGAACTGGAACTGGCTTTCTGTCTGTTTGGTTTGTGCATTTAAATGATAGGATCTTAAAACAATATTGATGTGCCCATGTGTACCTTTAAGTGCTTATTAGTCACTGTAACCATTCCTTGTGTCCATACTGGCCTCAAGAGATCCCTTCTGTGGGGGGGACAGTGATGAAGGGATCTCTTCACAGCCAGTATGGAGAGGTGGAACGATTATGGAAACCAAAAACTCTTTCACTGTACATACAGGCATGTGAGTATTGTTTTAAGCTTAAAAAAAACGTGAACCTGTTCTTTAAGAGAGACGGTTAGAGTTATGGAGGCTCCCAATTACCATTTTCTCGTATTTATGGTGTTTCTGGTTTTCGATAAAAACCTCCAGTCATACCAAGTCACATTGTTTCATGTGTGTTAAGATGATTTTACAAGGACATTGGAATCAATCGGAATCACAGTGAATGAATTAAGAACATAATTTAGCAGTTATGCATCCAATGTTCTTTGTATCCTTTAATCTCCCAGTGTATGTCTGTCCGTCACCCCCACATACCAGAGACGGGACATGTGACCTGAAGCCACATGGGTTGTTTCTCTGGCACTGCTCTTTCTAATAATCAGCTTTAGGCCGCTCTCCATGCAGCTCCTTTTCTCCAGGCTAGAATTAGAGATGCTACGAACTGCACCTACACAACAAACTGAGCTAAAGATAACACATGGTGCTCTCGAGGAATTTCCTGTTGTCAGTGAAGCTGTGGAGTTCCTGAAACGGGCAGGGGAACAATGCGAGGCCCTTGGTTGTTGTTGAGCTTTTCCTGCTCATCTGATGTATGGCACTGACCCCATGATTGATGATGAGCAGATTTCTGGTCTTTAAACACCAAAAAGTCAGAAGAAAATCACTATGGAGTATAGTAAATAAAGTTTTACAGATGAACTTGCTTCAATATGAAGATGGGTTGGGAGATGGGAGAACAAGTTCTTATGCTTTGTTGTATATGTATTAAATTCAACAAAGCAACCTGCATTTTGAGATCTTCTCTAGTGGAATGAATTTAGTTTTGAGTCACATACTTTTCTTTGTAAGCTCTCGTGTCGTCTTGGTCGACGTGTGTTGCCACAGACATGTGTTTGTTTCAGTGTGTTTGCAGCGAGTGTCTAAAACACGTCTCTTGTGATGCTCTTACTATCACGCACAGCATATTAAAGCATGACGTAGTAAGTAAGACAAAACTCTTCAGGGAAAGCTGATCTCGTGTGCAAAAAACCTAATTATTACTAATCTGATTACAAATCAGATTTAACGGGATTACTGCACACTTTCTGATGACTCATATTGATGAATAATGTCATTAGTCATTCTAGATGTACACAAATGCATTACAGACTGCAATTAATTTCACATGACTCTCCCAGTTCCTTGTGTTCTCATTAAACCCCACATATTTAATCATCAGCTGCAGTATTGCTTATTGGTCTTGGCCTATTCACGCTCATTGTTTCATTGTGATAATCACACACCAGTCACGACCTCACACCATCGGGCTATGTAATGGCTTTCCATCACGAAGGTCATAACCATGGCTCCTATTGCAGGTCCAACAAGCAAACAAAGGCGTCTGACACGTTGCCAGGAATTATTCTCTCTGTTGCTGAGATGTGGGACTGGGAACAGATTCCTCTTGCATAAAGTTTATCAATAACCAACCAGTATGCATTGATTTGCAATCTGATAATCTATATTTCTAAAAACATTTAAAACTCCTTGAATTAAATGAATGCTGACTTATTCTGTAACTACAAGAATTTCTTCTAATCTAATAGTAAAATGACTGTAATAATTTAGTATTAATTTAGTAAGTATCCTCAATGAGTATTAGATAGTCACCCTGGATCAAATATGTGCTCTACGTAACACTGTTAAAGTAAATCCCAAATTCAGAAACTAAGAAAGGCACTCCAACGAAGGTTAAAATCAAGGGCAACTGGACTTGGTTGAAGATACTGGAAGACGTTTCGTCCCTCATCCAAAGGACTTCTTCAGTTCTGACTGACTGGCAGGGAAACTCAGCTATTTAACCTCAGTGGGGTCGTTATCCCGGGTCATCGATACCGCTGGTTCGTTAGTGTTCCTTGTTGCTGTGCCAACAGTCATTACAGTCGTTAAGACTACCTGTGGCCAAGACTGAACAACCATCGTTGGTATCTTCACCTGAGGCCAATAGGTTACGTTTGTTGAGTTTCCTGGGAAGTGATGAAAGGACAGCATTATAAGTGGGGGATAAGTGGTGGCGTAGACCCCCTCCCCTGTTCAATGACGGCTTCTCGACCCGGGTGTAGATGGCTTCCTTGACACCTCTTTCAAACCATCCATCTTCTCTGTCTAAAATGTGCACCTGGTGGTCCTCAAACGAGTGTCCTCTGTCCTTCAGATGTAAGTAGACTGCAGAGTCTTGACCTGAGGAGTTGGCACTTCTGTGTTGAGCCATGCATTTGTGTAGTGGTTGTTTAGTCTCCCCAATATACAGGTCTGTGCATTCCTCACTGCATTGGACCGCTGAATGATGTCCTTTCATCACTTCCCAGGAAACTCAACAAACGTAACCTATTGGCCTCAGGTGAAGATACCAACGATGGTTGTTCAGTCTTGGCCACAGGTAGTCTTAACGACTGTAACGACTGTCGTCACAGAAACAAGGAACACTAACGAACCAGCGGTATCGATGACCCGGGCCAACGACCCCACTGAGGTTAAATAGCTGAGTTTCCCTGCCAGTCAGTCAGAACTGAAGAAGTCCTTTGGATGAGGGACGAAACGTCTTCCAGTATCTTCAACCAAGTCCAGTTGCCCTTGACTTTAACCTTCGTTGGATAACTATGACCTGGATGACTGAGAATCTTCATAGACATTAAGAAAGGCACTCTTAATTGTATGGCTTAGATCCCAGTCTAGATAAAAGAGAAAGATGGGACATGCAGACACAAACTGTGATGACATGACAGAAAACCTTGCCCTGAGGCTGATGTCACACGCGAGGGAAAGTGTTGATGCAGCTTTATCACATACAGTCCACACACACTTGCACAAACATTCACACAGATTCGTTCTCCTCGATGCTGTGCTCTGTGTCACTCTCAAACGCACAGAGAAACTCAAGTGCCCACTGTGAAACCACACTCCAGCGCACATTCATCAGGCCTCAGCGTGCCACACGATGACTCTGTGTGACATGAGGCTGTCATTTGCTAACCGCTTTTATCTGTTAGCAATTAACTATGTCACTGTTTGTGGTGCGGCCCGCTATGGAAACAATGCGACGGTTTAGATTTCCCAGCGAGCAGTGAAGTTGCTTTCCGCACCATCACCATCAAACCCATCACGGTCACTTATCACATTGCAAAAACATGTTACTTCACACCGGACGTTGTTAAATGTGAAAGTGAAGTGCCTGAAGTCTTGGCAGTTTTTCATGAAGATTCTTTTGAGTGCATTAAGTGACGTGATTGATTTTTCTGTTAGCAGCAACAGCCGTTTGTGTGTTAGCAGTTATTATTACAGTTAAATGATAGTCATCCATTAACCTAATTTATACAAATTGAACTCTTGATTCCCCAGAGTTACAAAAAAAGTATCATTTAGTATCATTGTGTTGATTTTTTTTTTTTTTGTGTGTGTAATTTTCACCCCTTCCACAGCAGTCAAGAAACTACTTTCATCATCCACAACAACTTTGGGTCCATCCACGGCCTCGGCCAAATTAACTCTTATTAGCACCAGTCACACACCCCTGTTTGCTTTCATACAACTCTCATTTTTGAGTTAAATAATTTTGTTCTTATTTTGGCCAACAAATTAAGCCAGGGGATTTGGATCACCCAGTGTTTACTATGAGCGGTTTCATGTGAGTGAGAAGACCAAAATAAAAGTTTAAGGATTAAAAAATGCTTGCATGGGCTTCATCGCCACTTGCCCAGGCTCTAGAGTAAAATTACATTCATCTTCAAAGCTCCATAGATTTAAGTCATTACATCACACTACATCTGCCGCGTAAAAATAGCAGATTATGATTATGCCTGGACCACGTAACTCTACACCATGCTTACATTTCCTTACAAACAGGAATGTTTGTCCTCTAGTGAGGACCTCAGTCATGCCATTGTGGCACTTTGCACACCACTGTGTGTGTGTGTGTGTGTGTGTGTGTGTGTGTGTTTGAGTGATTCATGCAATACTATTCGTGGTCTGACTGACCCTGAGGTAACATAACTCACTCTGTGCGTGTGTGTCCACTATGACACTGTCCAGGCACAAACCCAAGACACAGACAAACATTTCATATGCGTTCTCACCAGGGAGGTGGTGCTGAATGATGTGAGTAAAATATAACCTCTTGTTAGTGACTGTCAGCAAATGCACTGACAAATAAGAATAAGTT
>NC_060172.1:14724093-14795778 GCF_021292245.1 Micropterus dolomieu | reverse complement strand
TGATGCAGCTTTATCACATACAGTCCACACACACTTGCACAAACATTCACACAGATTCGTTCTCCTCGATGCTGTGCTCTGTGTCACTCTCAAACGCACAGAGAAACTCAAGTGCCCACTGTGAAACCACACTCCAGCGCACATTCATCAGGCCTCAGCGTGCCACACGATGACTCTGTGTGACATGAGGCTGTCATTTGCTAACCGCTTTTATCTGTTAGCAATTAACTATGTCACTGTTTGTGGTGCGGCCCGCTATGGAAACAATGCGACGGTTTAGATTTCCCAGCGAGCAGTGAAGTTGCTTTCCGCACCATCACCATCAAACCCATCACGGTCACTTATCACATTGCAAAAACATGTTACTTCACACCGGACGTTGTTAAATGTGAAAGTGAAGTGCCTGAAGTCTTGGCAGTTTTTCATGAAGATTCTTTTGAGTGCATTAAGTGACGTGATTGATTTTTCTGTTAGCAGCAACAGCCGTTTGTGTGTTAGCAGTTATTATTACCGTTAAATGATAGTCATCCATTAACCTAATTTATACAAATTGAACTCTTGATTCCCCAGAGTTACAAAAAAAGTATCATTTAGTATCATCATAGTATCATTGTGTTGATTTTTTTTTTTTTTTGTGTGTGTAATTTTCACCCCATCATCCACAACAACTTTGGGTCCATCCACGGCCTCGGCCAAATTAACTCTTATTAGCACCAGTCACACACCCCTGTTTGCTTTCATACAACTCTCATTTTTGAGTTAAATAATTTTGTTCTTATTTTGGCCAACAAATTAAGCCAGGGGATTTGGATCACCCAGTGTTTACTATGAGCGGTTTCATGTGAGTGAGAAGACCAAAATAAAAGTTTAAGGATTAAAAAATGCTACATTCATCTTCAAAGCTCCATAGATTTAATTCATTACATCACACTACATCTGCCGCGTAAAAATAGCAGATTATGATTATGCCTGGACCACGTAACTCTACACCATGCTTACATTTCCTTACAGACGGGAATGTTTGTTCTCTAGTGAGGACCTCAGTCATGCCATTGTGGCACTTTGCACACCACTGTGTGTGTGTGTGTGTGTGTGTGTGTGTGTGTGTGTGTTTGAGTGATTCATGCAATACTATTCGTGGTCTGACTGACCCTGAGGTAACATAACTCACTCTGTGCGTGTGTGTCCACTATGACACTGTCCAGGCACAAACCCAAGACACAGACAAACATTTCAAATGCGTTCTCACCAGGGAGGTGGTGCTGAATGATGTGAGTAAAATATAACCTCTTGTTAGTGACTGTCAGCAAATGCACTGACAAATAAGAATAAGTTGCATTTCCCACCCAGAAAAACCTGTTGTCATGAATTCTTTGCAAAATTCTGAGTTTAGCTTCACACACACACAAATTTACACACATTTCCCATAATGCCCCTGACCTCTCAGTTTACCGGAACTGAGTCAGGAACACTGGGGCGGTCAGAGGCTGTAAATTAGGAATTCCACATCTGAACCACACGACTCAGCTATTAGGGCTTCATGGAGCGTGAACTTGTGTGCCTTTGCTCTTAAAACGCTCCTCCCAGTTAGCGAGGCTGCTTCTCTAGCACAAGCAGATCCTCCCTCTCTCTCTCTGGGTTCTGTTCATTATTCCAGACTTCTAGAAAATCATAACTTGGAAGATTGGTCTCTTGGAATAGATTACTAATATCTGTTAGTCAAAAGTGTTCTTTCAACTCAAGATTTCCAAACACAATACATCTTAATGTGAAGCTGTCGCATCACAAGAATGTGCTCAAAGAGACGTAGCCACTTAAAAACGTAGATGTCACAAAGATTAATCACTGACACTTGACATACACGGGGTTCATTTACAGGAAAATTCTCCTAAATCTTCTGTTCCCTGCTGTGTATTTATGGATACAGGCAGTCATTTCAGCCATTTACCTCTCAGACATGTTATGTTTAAGTGCTCATCTACCTGGTTCAGATTGGTGACAAAAGCAGATCAGTTACATTTACTATTATTTTATTTAGTGACATCTTTGGTGTAGCTGTTCACCAACAGGTCAAATAATTATTTAATAATAATACAAATTTTTGACCTTCAAGCAAGATAAAGAGCAAAGATGCCAACCATTTGATGGTTTCAGCATCTTAAATGTGATGATATGATGCCTTTCTCTGTTTTATATAATTGATCTGATAATCTAATTCTAAAAAAAATCTAATCTGCGGCAAAACAAGCAATCTGAAGACATCAAGTTAGGGTCTGTGAAAAATGTGATGGACCTCTCTCACCATTTTATAGACAAAATGTTTAGTCGAGAAAATAATCAGCACATGAATCAATAATGAAAATAATTGTTGCAGCCCTGGCAGGCAGTTCTCTTTTCTTTGTACTTTCAGCTGGTTGCTATCACGGCTGATGCTTCTGTTTATGCAAAACGAACAGCTGTAGCTGCTGCTAGATATGGAACCTTACTCAAGGCTGCTGTGTGTTTAGAACGCCAAATGAATATGGAGTTGCTATTGTGCTTTTTCAATCTGCAGAGGAGAGTAGCAAACCCAACTCTTGTTTAGGCAATATGAGAATGTCACAGATTATTACTTAAAACTCCTCCAAAAACACTGTGACTATAGCAATTGAATCCAGCTGCCAAAAAGCTCCTCACATTTAATGGTTGGAAAAATATAGTGAAACTAATAGTCGTACGTGTCATAGCTTGACAGCATACAGAGCGCACAAAGAAGACCGGAGACGGCATGACAATTTCGCATTTCATTACATTTTATTTTCACTCTGCATCATAAAGGGCATTTTCCTCTGCAGCTTGCTGCCATATGACAGTGACAGTTTTACTGTGGATGTATTGGTTTGATGATGGAGGATTTGATTGGTTTCTTCTTTTTTATGTCAGCCAAAACCATACAACCAGCCAGAGGCAGGCCTGGAAATAGCAGACATTTGCGTGTGTGTAATAATGGAAAATTGTTATCATATGTTGCTTAGGCTGTGAAGGTGAAACATACCCGCCCTCCCCCTTCCTCCTCCTCCGCTCCTCTGCCCTCCCGTGGGGCTCAAATGTCCACAGATCAGTGTGTTTCTGGAATGAGGGATCACAGAGAGGAACCTGCTCACTGTCCAGCGTCTCAGATATCTTCAAAATGAAAGTGATGTGGAAAAGATGTTGTACAAGATCAAAATGATCAAAGTGGCAAATCACAAAAATCTTCAAGAACCAATTGAGCAGATGTTTGCAAATGAGTCTAATGTTACACAGAGACTGTTGTTTGGGTTCAAAGTTCATTTGCAAACTCTGGCCAAAGTAGCTCACTCCTGGGCTCGAAGTCCTTCACTGAGGGTTTAGTCTGATGCGGTTGCTGAGTGATTATAAAATTGCACGTTGTTCGTTTTTTACTGAATTTCAAAAGGTCAGGCGTATAAAAATGTTCCAGTTCTTTCCAAATATTTCACCACCTCCAAAACTCTGAGTGGCCTCTCACTCTCCAGTGTCATTGTTGCTGGCTTTTGAAAATGTAAACCTAGAGTGCTGCCCAAAGCAATATTACATGAATGAAAAGAGAGCTGCTTTTGTTGAATTTGGCCTCCGCGCTGACACTCCCACGCTAATACTCTTTTTCTTCTTTCTTTCTTTTTGTCTTTCTTCTTCAGTGACAGTTTGACACCACTTATAACAGCTCTTTCTTTTCTTTGTGTGTGTGTGTGTGCGTGTGCGCGTGTGTGTGTGTTATCTTCAGGTAACACCTGGCAGCAAGGCGGCACAAGGTGACCTGTGTCCAGGCGACACAATCCTGGCTATCAACGGCGACAGCACAGAGCACATGACACACATGGAGGCTCAGAACAGGATCAAAACCTGCACTCATCAGCTCACACTCAACATCAGCAGGTACGGAAATGTGAGATTAAGATCATCTTTCCCTAACTAACAAGTAGTCTTTAAATAGGAATTTCATCAAGTTTACACACCAGCGTCTGTTTGGAGGTATTGGGGAATTGCCTCGAGTGATGTAACTTGAATCATCGTCTGTTGGGGCAAGTTTGGTAATGAAAACAATCTGAGAGTGTGGAGTTAGAAAGAAGTGATCTTACCAGACCTCTGTAGCCCGCTCCTCCTCTCTGCTTGAGGCTAAAATCTCTGACTGAATTGTCGGCCGTTGAGTTGCATTGTGGGTAATGTAGGCTTTATGTTTTGAGTAAGTATGATGATAGAGCTGCAGACTCAGTTTTCATCTGTCCGTCATGACTCTGACAGTGTTTAAGTATTGCAATGCTAAAACCTGCCAAACGCTAACCAAAGATGTTTGTAATGATCACATTGGATGTTTGGGTAGGAGGAGTTGTGGACACACACACACACACACACACACAGGAAAAAATGTACAGTATGTTTATACTTACAATCTTACAGTTTATTGTAATTGCTTACAGACTTGTGATTTATGAGCGATTGTTTCTTCAGAATATGTGTTGTATATTCAGTCCATTTGACCGATGGGAATTATGACATTGGATATCAGGACATTTGGAACATTAGTCACTTGCTAATCAGTCGGCGGCTGCTTATGGCTTTTGTTTTAGGCTCATTAAGTGAATTGAGTTGAGAAACTTGACTGATTTTTTTATGACTAAGGTCATTTATTGCCTCTCGTCCATAAACACATATTGTTTCTATTCATGGTAGGTCTGCTCAGCTTGGCACAGTTAAGTCATAGGGACAGATGACAGTTTTACAACAGTTACAATGATCGACTCTCTGCTCATATAGAGCGCTGTCAAAGTCAATGAGGCTTGTACATACAGTAAGTCAGACAGTGACCTTCAGAAATGGACTTCACAGGTTGATTGAGTGCGTTTTACCAGTTCATGGGGTGGAAAATTATCTTCCACTCTTCAGTATAATTTTTAGACCTAGTATGTGAGGATGGATGATTTGGCCTTAAGCGGAGGACAGGACCAATATGTTCTGTCAACATAGCAGTGCGGAAATCATCTGTCTAAACAGTTAATGACGGGGTGGGGGGGATAATCAAGGAAAAACTGAAATGTCATTTGCTTCCCACATTTCTATTAGATGATTACTTTAGGTTGCAAGAGTACTGGAAAGTGCAGAACGAATCTGGCAACCTCTGAATCCTGTCCTCTCAGATGAAGAACACTGTGGTTTCAGCCTCAGTTAGAAGTGACAACTGCCAACTGGTGCTTCAGCTTTCTCCTTTTAGGGCAGCACACGAAGCAGTCTCTCTCATGGTTTGGAACATGAGGTTGACTTTCAGATGCAGTGGAAATAAGAATTTAGTCACGGACTAATCGGAGCCGTGAGATAAGCAAAGATTCTCACATGCAGGAACGCTGAATTCAGACAGAAAAGCATTTATTTCTTCTGTCACTCTGCACGGTTTTTGTGTTTTATAGTATGCACTCTAGCATGCAGCAAACCCTCCCTTTCCCCTCAGCCTGTAGTAGAAACCATCTTTCCATATATCAAGCTGAGCGGCTAAGCGTGGTTTGTCCACATAAGGATAGTAAATTTATTTAAGGATACATAAAGTAGTATTCAGCGCAATGACCTAGGGAGCTCCTCTGCAGCTGCAGGAGCACGAGAAAAGGGCACTCCCACACTTAACCACTTGCACCTTAATGTACCCAAATTCAGCTTAAATTTCCGTTTAAGGAGTCAAAGTTGTTAAACAAATCACTGAATGTAAGAAGTTATTTAGTGTGATAAAAAGCAGGAGCGCTTTAGAGTGATGGATCTGAAGCTAAGAACTGATTCCATTAGCTGACCTTTTGCTTCACAGTCATTCTTTATCTGCGTCTTTGCTGCTTCACTGGAGCACTATCACATTTACACTGACAGACATATTCAAGAGTTTTATGAGACGTTTTGTTATGGATACACTCAAGTGAAAAATGGAAGATATGTTGTGCATAATTTCTTTTTTTTTTACACATTTTCCATGTAGTCTTAGGCGGACATATTTGGTGTTTTTGGAAACCTTTTGATATTGACCATAATTTCAACTGATGTAATGCGGGTCTGAGCAGTGCTTGTCAACAACACTAATCACTATAATGGGTGAGGTTGAAGAGGTTAAAATTATTTCAGTGTTTGATATAGTGTCCCATTTTTGAGGAAGGATATCTTGTTTCCTGATGTCTATTCCTGAAAAACTAAATTTAATTCAAATTCAGTGACACACTCAATGGTGTGAAACATAATATTTGAAACTCATTACGGTCTTTTAACTACTTTATTTAGCTGAAAATTAGTCCACTAAATTATAACCACGTGCAAACCACCAGACATAGCCATGCTGTTCAATAATCCTATTTAAACTGACAAGATAGCAACACAGCAGAGGCAGAGCAGGGCTAGCTGCTGGTATGTGACCTTTCAGCAGTATATTGGTTGAATAATTGCAGTCTGGACTGCTGGATAGGAGGAGGTGTCTGAGAGATAGCCATGTACCTTTGAGCACAGAGCTGAAATGAACTGCTGGTAAAGTGGAAGCAACAGGGGTTCAAGCAAAAGATTATTTGGTCAAAAAGACAAGACAGCAGACAAAGAAAAAGAAAGTGTTTAAAAAAGTGGGTGGCTGAAGGTGGAAAATATGAGAAAAAAGAAAAGATAACAATGGTGGACAGAGAGAAAGACAGAGACCAAGACAGAGAGAGGGAAGTGGAAGCCAAGTAGAGGAGTGGTGAATCAGAGAGACCAAGTGAGAAATCCACATGGGCTCTTCTCTGCCTAGAAGGCTGTTTTACAGCCAGTATTTTCTGCTGGTTGCTTTGCTGGAAATTCAATTACACCGACTACACATTGAAGCTCAGAGTTGGAGTTTCTCTCCCTGAGATAGAGGACATTCGGTATCACGAGTTTTGAAATCAATTTTGTATATTCCTGCTGCTGGATGTAATGGTAAAAAAGGAGATGAAGGGAAGCAACGATAAAATATAAAACGAGGCTGGATATGGGTAAAATGTTTTACAAAACAGTTCTTTTCAACCTAAAGCGAGGTAATTAAAGCATTACATTTGGTGTTCCAAACATCTAGTGTGAGGTAGCCTTTTCCCCAGGAAGAATGTTGCGCAGGAAGTCTTCTTAATAAACAGCAACAGTCACTATGACTGAGCAGACAAACAAAATAAAGCTGCCCACATAAGCACGAACTTTATCAAACAGGATAAATTAGGTCACAAGTTTTGGTTGCTAATTAACCACCAAAATAAAAGAAAAGTAGTCATAAAAAAGGCACAATAAAAAATAAACTAGTAGGATTCAAATTTTTCAAAACCTGGAAAGAGTTCTCTGAAATTCAACGAACTGTGAAAAAGCAGCCACATGGTAGTGTATTCTCTGGTTGGTGAATAAGGTCCAAGCCCTATGTTATTAATTATGCAGACAATAGGGATGTCATATTCATATGTAAAAGATGAGCTGCTTGTTATTTACTGAAGGAAATGTGAAATTTGGGATTTATTGGAAACAGTCCTCAGTTGTGGGCTACTGAGGATTATTTGAGTGCAACCATTGATTCTGGGGGGAAAAATGGGAGTGACTTGAAGAACCCATGCTGACTCACTAGAAAATAATATTTTAGAGGACAACAGTTCTCAGCCCTCATTAAAAGACAACGCCATAATATACTCCAAATAGTCAAGGAGTCATAGAGGGAGAAACAGGAGACCTGTAATTTCGTGTTGCTGCCGATGGACAAATATATGAGTTTACACGTCTGCTGTGAACCGAAATTACTGGATGCATCTGAGCTTGAGGTCTTGTGTAACACAAGAATGTTCCGTTTGTAATGTCTCTGCATTTATTACTTTCATAACCCCCGTTTTTCATAATTCCTATTATGTTGCATTTTTAAGAGTGCTCTGCATCGGGGGATTTCTGGTAAGGTGCCCCGGGAAACTCATGAAAGCTGAATAAGAAATAAAGAGGCTTCATTGGGCAGGCAGCTGCAGTTGTTTGTGAGGATTTGTCCTCCCACAGAGAACACTGTCATAAAAGGGAAATTCAACCAATATAGTTGGTAAAGCTATAATAATAATAATAATACTAATAATTTAGTTTTAGATGTCATTAATCTGTGCGCATGATTCCGATTGACTTTGATAATCCCTGACTTTTCCTCTAGCGCCACCATGAGGTTAGAAGTTTTGACTGAAATGTCTTGACAACTATAGGAAACCCTTCAAGATGAATTGTGTTAACTTTATTGATCCTCTGACTTTTCAGCTAGCACCATTATCACACTATTCTTCCAAAAAGATATTATCTCATTTGGTGTTCCTCTGATGATGGTGGAGAGGGCTGTCTAAAATCTTTCATGGGTGTTCAGTTGTGTTGAGATCCAGTGACTATGGAGGCCAAAGCAAATGATTCACATAATTGGCAAACTTATCAAACCATTCAGTGAGCCCTCATGCCCTGGAAGCATCTTCATTCAGTGTGTTTCTACGAGTGGTCGACCAATATGGGTTTTTCAATCACTGATTCCAGTGCTGATATATAATGCCGATATCAAAACAAAGAAAAGTAATGCACATGATTCTCTTAGCCATTAACGTGTTGTTTAAGATGAAATTTTTGTTAATGAATTAAATAGAAACATACATTGGGTTAAGCTGTAGATTTCAGAATGTGACTAGTGTTTAAGGGAGAGTGGGGTACAAATGGTTAGAATTGACGTCATTCAACTGCATTCTTCTCTACAGTATAACAATATATATTTCATGCTAGTCAGTAATGGTGTCAGATTAGATCTACTGTCATTTAGGATGATATATCAGCCTCATAAGTGCAGATGCCGATTATCTCAAAATACCAGATATCGGCCTGATCGGCCGACTGATTAATCTGTCAATGGTTTTTACAGTAATTTATTCCACTCTTTCCATTTGTTTTTCACACCTCTATATACCACCAAAGAAGAAAATTGATGCGTTACCAATATTAATAACTGTAGAAAATTACGGAGGAAAGAAGACAAGGAACCAGAAAAATAGGTCTTAGGTCACCACTTTTCCCGCAGCTTTACATTTTCCATCAGACCTCCCTACTGATGCAGGCCTGTCAATGCTCCACTGTGAGGTGAAACACCCTTGCTAGTTTCTGTTAGTTCCTGGCAACAGTGATCAAATGGAGCTGTGTTGTCTCGCTGGGGAGGGAAAATGTCTGCTACTCCCGCCACACACACACACACACACACACACACACACACACACACACACACACACACACACACAGTAATGTCAGAGGACCTGGTCAGACACACATGGCCCATATTAGAGTGTGTCATGTCTGCTTGGCTCGGCCTGTATATCCTCAGACTTAAACAGTGTCTTTGAATACATGAACCAGCTGTGGAGGAAACTCCATTTTGTCCTCCTTGTTCTACTTTTCATCTCTCTTCCTTTGACCTCTTCATCCAAGACCTTCATGCCCCAGTGTACCATCTCCCTCTCCAAACCTAAATCCCACTACACTTATCTGCTATTTCTTTTTATATCTCCTCTTCATCTTTCATCTCTTCCACCCTGCCTTCACCTCCCTGCAGTTTCCCTTCTTATGCCAGAGCTTATTGGAGAAAGCTATGTGGTTGCCGAGGCCTGAGAGACAGATGATGGTGGTTGGTATGTGTGTTTCCACCGCTGGTCAGGATGTTCGGAAAGAGTCCTGCTGGTGTGGCAAGTTAAATGTGCTGAGAAATGGGACATGATGCCTGAGCTGTGTGTGTTACTCTGACTGTGTGTCTTGTTCTCTAAAAAGATCTTGAGAAACAAGGACACCCTACTGTCTTTGTTTCAACTGGATTTCCTGTTGAAAAGAGAATTTAGGATTAGGTCCAGGCTGGAATAAAGCTTGCAGATGGTTTGGAGTTTAAAGGGTCACTTCATCCAAATAACACAAAGACATACAGTATATCTAAACATAGATATAGTTTCAGTTTCATCATCTATGTGGTTTTTTTCTTCTACTCCAATACAATGGAGTAGAATTTCATAGTCCTGATTAGTAACAGACCTCAAAACGTTTTCATTGGAATTATAGTTTGTATATAAACTCAGCAAAAAAAGAAATGTCCCTTTGACAGGACACTGTAGTTTAAAGATAATTCTGTAAAAATCCAAATAACTTTGCAGATCTTTATTGTAAAGGGTGCAAATAATGTTCTTCATGTTTGTTTAATGAACCATAAACAATCAATGAACATGCACCTGTGGAATAGTTGTTTAAACCCTAACACCATACAGACGGTAGGAAATTAAGCTCACAGTTATAAAAACTTAAAACTCTACAGAGAGCTTTCCACTGACTCTGAAAAACACCAAAAGAAAGATGCCCAGGGTCCCTGCTCATCTGCCTGGTTCAGTTTCCACTGTGGCACATCCACCAATGTGTCCCTGAGCAAGACACTTAACCCCTTGTAGCTCCAGAGGCGTGCAACCTCTGCCATCGCAATTGTAAGTCGCTTTGAATAAAAGCGTCAGCTAATTGAATAAATGCAATGTCTGTACGGTGAGATGCCTAAGAAAGCACTACAGGGAGACAGGAAGGACAGTTGATCGTCCTCTCAGTGGCAGACCACATGTGACAACACCTACACAGGTCCACACCAGATTTTTACAATGATTTTTGATTTTGACCCCGCCACACCCCCCTTGGTTCAGGGACACATTTTTCCATTTCTGGTTCTCACATGTCTGTGAAACTTTGTTCAGTTTATGTCTTAGTTTATGTTTTATGTTCATAGAAATGATATGTTAGCTGAAAATAAAAGCAGTTGGAAGTGAGAGTACGTTTTTTTTTTTTTTGCCGAGTATATTATAAATGACATCCATTGACATCCATTTTCTTGGGGACACAGAAGAAGAATAAGTAGATATTCTCAAAAGAAGACTATCTGGGTAACCACTAGCCATAGTGTTTTTTGTGCTTTTATTGAATTGAACCTTTAAAACCTTGGAATGAGTGATGAAGTCCACAAAGTGAAGTAGCAAATGTTTCTTATGTCATCTTGTCTTTATGTATAGGTTATCATCATTACCATACGTTAACCAGCAAAATAAATGTAATTAGTGGTCGATTAAAGTAGCAAAGTGGTCCAAAAGTTCCCTCACTAGCTTTTTCAGAGCTTTCAACCGCATATCACAGTCTTCAGTGGCTGAAAACAGTGTTTTACACTTAAGTGTGCGTAAGTGTAACCAGTTGGCCACATCTCAGTTCAAAGATGGTCTTGATTTGGATTTGCATCAGTGTCTCAGTTGGGGTTGATTTTACACATTCAGTAGTGAGGGGTAAGGCTAGGATCAGGGGTTTAGGTTATGTATAATGCATGTAATATGAGTGCATATCTGAGCCCTGCTGAGAGAGAAATACAAATCTGATCATTATCTGGAGAGTAAAATCAAAGCAAAACACAGGGCAGATGATTCAGGAGGAATCAGAGAAAACAGGCAGAGAAAAGGCACAGAGTCAGACCACTCCAGTGGAGGATTTGCCCCCGCTGTCTCGCTTTGACTCCAGGACCTGTGACTCACAGCTGAGGAATTATGCACGAGGTTGCATGGGACCAAAGGAACACAGGACCGCAGCTGGGACAGAGACAAAAAGAAACCCCCAAAGCCCGACCCTACTCACACTCATGCCCTTCCACTACCAGCACCGCTGCCTTCTCCTCCTTCATCCCTTCATCGCATCATTCCTCTCACGCTCTCCCAAGGTCTCTTTTTTGTGGTAGTAAACTCAACATCAATGGAGTTTGAGAGGCTGGTTTACAGAAAGGAAGGAGGGAAGGGGGACAATAAACCTCCCTCCCCTTTTTCCTTCTTTCATTGATCTTGTAATCACCCAAATGCACATTTTTCCGAGTGACCCCCTCAGGTCTGCTGATGAAACCCCTATAACTCTTCTTTAAAAGGTGATTGTCTCCCTCTACATTTAAACTCTTCTCACATTACAAAATAACATAGAAGCTGCTCCGGTGGGGTCTTGTGCTGTAAACCGTCCTTTTTTCAGATGGGTTTGACAGAGCGAGGCAACAAGCAAGACTCTAAGTGAACCCTGAAATGTTCCGTGATCAGCCGCATCTTAATTTGAGGGCACTTGGTTTTTTAGTCTTCTGTCGAACATGCCGATCCTGTGCAGCCAAAGTAAACTCATCCACTGCTCCAATAACCCGATCTCCCCCATCAGGAAATTAAACCTGGCAGGGAGAGGTCAGGCAAGGGAAAATATGACCAAAGGAAAGAATAGGAAAGTTATCGTGATGACCTGAGACTTTCTTCTTTCTCTTCTGTTCCTTTGTGTGTTATCCTTTTTGTTTTTATACTTTTATCTCTTTTTGTCTCTTACCCATTCGTGGTCAGGTTTCTGTGGCTGACTTTTATGGGGGTGTTTTGTTTGCACTTTCATAATCCTTACAGTACTTTTCTGATAATATTATGTGATTTTTACAATTCTGTTGCTTTTCTAAGTTCCTTATGAATGAGGATTGTCAAACATATTGTGACCATGCGAAAACTAAGTAACTTAACATATTAGTTACTAAAATGAACACATGTGGATTCTCTATATTTAAAAAATTTGCTTTTCATGTGGTGTGTCTGACTTTTCTTTCAGTGTTCTTTCCATTTGTCTGTATTGTTCGACATTGATGTATACAGTTAATAGCAGAAAGGGAGCTGGTGAGAGAAAATCAAAGACGACAGGAATGCATCTGGGACTATTCACCCCTACCACATTTAACATCATGAATCTTTATTAAGAAACACACAGATCAGTCCCCTCAGAGCAACTTGTGGCACATCAGCTAGACACAGGACGTAGTAGTAAAGACGAGATAAAGCCGCTCATTCTGCAACTGGATTTTAATAGAAAACATTCCTATCCTTAGCAGGACGTGGTGATCATCTAATCCGAAAAGGCTATGAAGGGTTTTGCGGCTCAGGCTAGATTCAATCTTATGTTAGACAGAAAAACAGACATGGAGAGAGAAAAAAGAACAAAGTTACAAACACGATCAGCAGGTTGATGAATGTGTAGCAGTGGTTTGTCTGATGTGGACAGCAGGACCCTGATCCCTCACACACTGACTGGAGGACACGCTAAAGTGGCAAACAGAAAATACATATAGTTCATTGTCCCCGATTAAACTTGTGTGCAGCAGATTGTTTCTTTCTGCTGTGTTTGTTTATGTCACGTTTTATTTAAGATACTCCAAAAACAGATTCCCTTCTGGGGGAAATAAAAAAAATAGTTTATGTCCATTGCTCAATATTTGAAGTGTGAGATTTCATGTAGTTAAAAGCATGAAGCCTGATAACTGAAACAACAGCCAAAACCGTCATGTTTCAAGTAGAATATTTTTTAAATTACAAATACATAACTGCCATCCCTCTTCAGACTGACCCACAGTATAATGAGTGCAGCAGTGTAACGCTGTAAATCCCAAGCTGGTCGCCGCTCACAGTTTCCACTCACACCACAGCACTCACAACTCCATTATTATGGATGGACGATAAATTCCATGTTTCTGTCTTGCACTTCCAAAATGTCAATTCAAATAGGCCACTTCAGACTGAACTTTCACTCAATTCAATAGGCTGTTTGTGCGGTAACCATGAAAACATGAAGGCTTTCTTCTTTCCCAGGATTGTGGAGCAATTGGCGGGGGGGTCAACCTACGCAGTAGCTGTTACTCGTCCACCAGACACTCACCGCCTCATAAGAGCGCCCTTGATAGAAACACCTCTGTGGTTCATATCTGAAGCATTGCCTCAGCTCTGCCAACGCTGTGCCAGCTGCAGCCTGATGACCTCACCTCTTTAGACGTCATGTCTCCCCACTGTGGGGTTGACAAATCCATGCGCGCACGACCTCGCGATTAAGAGTTTTTATGTTTCTGCGGATGGAAGTGTCAAAGAAAAGAGGGTAGGTGGGTGAAGAGAAGCACACTCACAAAGACACGCTGTCCGTCAGTTACTCTGCGTGATGTCCTGGTCTAACCCTTTTGGAAGTTGATGCTTTCCCACTTAGCAGCCAACGCCATGGCAACAAAAACCTGAATAAATAATGAATTTCCCTTGGATGCTTTTTTATATGACATGCAAACTGCCACCACTTCAGCATATAATTTGAAAGTAAATGAGGAATGCAAATGAAGTGTTAATGGTGCCATTGGTAATTAATCACCGTAACAGTACACCCTTAGTTTCACCAAAGCATTTAATACTCTGTCTTTTAAAGAAGGAAATAAATCATGTGGTCGCCTGCTTATTCATGCACAGTAGGCCCATTCAGCAGTGCTGTAAATAATGTATGTTATCATTGTTGCCAGTAAGTAAGTCGTACTTTTTTAAAGTAAATGCAACTGGAGTCCATTACTGCTAAACTAAGCAGGAGGGGGGAAAGCCTCAGATACCAGTAATTCAGTTTTCACAACTTTTGAAAAATCCATGGCCCAAAATGAAATGGGTATTTCCAAAAACTGGATACTTCATACGGTGGAGTTATGATGTGATGATGACTTTATCTTTGTACCAGTGGGAGGACGCTGGAACGTAGCTTTATCCCATTCTTAATGTGAAAACCTGCCAAATGTAGAAATCCACATCCTCACACACATATACATACAGACACTCACTCATGCACAGCTACCAGTACAGTATATACTTTGTTAATTGCAGCTATGTGTGTGTTTTGGACAGCAGTTGGGATATCATGTGACACAAACACCGTCATCTTTCCCAACTTACAGTAATTCTAAGAGGATTAAAGTAAATAGTCTCTACTTTCACTTTTTTTTAGTTTCTGTTTAAATATTCACACTCCCAACTAATTACACTTTATACACTGGATTTTCTGTGGAAAGCTGTCAGCAAAGAAAAATTCATACTGCTCAGCAGAAATGACAGCATACTTTAACACGTGGGTGTTGGATGGCACAAGATTTATCTGATTCTCTTTCTCAGTCTCTCACGGTGTTGTCTTTCAGGTCGGGATCAGGAGACAGAGTGTGGTCGCCAGCAGTTAGTGAAGATGGCAAGACAAGCCCTTACATGGAGCCTGACTCACAGGTAAGCACTGTTTACTCTAGATCTCCTGAAGCACAAGTCAGAAAGGCTTCTTTGGATTCATAGTCATACTCACTGGGATGTCAGAACTGATCTGTGTGAATTTCACATGCTTCCAACACAGTTTCTGTTCTGGGATTTTGGTCAGGCCTTGGCTGAAAAATAGACTTTAAATCCCATGTTATGCAAAATCCTAGTGTGTCTAAAGACCACCAAACTATGAGAAAAAAAAAAAAATATCCTCTCTTTTTTGTCTTGCTCAGTCAGTGAGTGCAAGCACACATTTTGAATTTGGCTCCCTTCTTGACATGAACGAATCTGTCTAGCATAGGACCTCCTCCAGCCCTTCAGCGCAGTAGATGGCCCCAACGTCCATCAGCGGTCATTCCATCTAGCTAGAGCTGGGGGTTGTTCAGTAGACTTATGTCTCGCAGAAAGTGCTTTTGTGGTTATAAAGGAAAGTTAAATATTTTCTGGTTTTCCCTCTGATATCCTGCTCTGCCTCAACTCTGTGATTTATGAAGTTTCCTCTGTGATTTATGAAGTTTCTTGATGGACAGATAGCTTTACTTGTTGCAAACACTACAGTAATCACTAGCTGCCGCTAACTGTAGCTACTGTTATCAGCTGGCTGTGCCTGAACCAGCGGTTCAAAGCTCCTGTACTAACTGTACTACTTAGAGGTGTAAAAACCAACACGCCCCCGGAACACCAAGCTTCCAGTCCGGGCAGAGTCAGCTGACAGGGCAGCATGCTGCTTGGCTAACTGAGCTAACAAGCTAGCTGCAGCTACCATTAGCAGTAGTTAGTGGCTAAAGTATCTGCTAACAACAAGTAGAGCTATCTGTCCATGAGCAAACTAAATTAGTGAAAGTTAAGGCAGAGTAGACAAAGAATATCACAGGGAAAACCAGAAAATATATTCTCCATAATAAATTATCCAGTTTTACCAAAGTCATGCATGGCAGTAGTGATGCATGTGTAGTAAACCCTTCCGTCAGTGGATCCAAACGGTTGGCATTTTGTTTCCCGGCTCGGCTGTTAAAAGCAGACGATTGGCTTTCTAGCGGGAGGGGTTTAATAACCGCCATCTTTGCCGTTACGGACTTTCCCTAAAGAGTTGTACTGAAGATTCTTAAAGTGGCGCTTCTCCTATGTCTCTGGCCAGCTAGGTCCTGCTATTCTGCAGGCTTCCTGGAAGTTGACCAATATGAAGAAAGTGGACTTTTAGGATGGGCGGCCTTAAAGAGACAGGAGCTTAAACTTAGTGTTCAGACAGAGGGTGAATAAAGGTGCTGAAGCAATTGACAGTATGAGAATAATAATGTGTTTTTTGAATATTAAGCATGTAAACATTTTCTGGTAGACACCAACAATAACAGTATGAATGATTTAAGCTGCATATGCTTATTAGTTTTCTCAAAAACGTCAACTTTAGCTTCCACCCTCCACCTGTGGCGAACTTGGCAGAATTTTAAGATTGCAATCAGATGATTCTTGCAGAAATGCCCCTTGGGAGTTGTAGTAAACTTCTCCCCCCAAAGTGTTTATGCAGAGGAGGTTAATGATATTTAATTAGTATCTCTCAATGCACTGGGGGAGGGAAACGTTGCTCTCCAAGAATGAAGGACAGATCACGCACTGCAAGGTCATCTGTGGACCTCAGAAACATATCTCAAAACCTCAAAAAAACAATGATGCCACTTGGGGAAAGAGAAATGTTTTTTTTGTGATAGCTAAAGTGACCCTCTAAACCTAATCAGCTCATTCAGTGTTCAGTAACCCTAGATGAGACGTCAGCTGCAGTGAATTCTTAAATTTTATAATTATTTGACATAACAATGAATACAGTTCGCTGGGTGTGAGGCCCAAGTCTTCTCAGTCTGTTTACATCATAAACAGAATCCATGGAAACAGTCACAACACTCGATCCATAAATTTTGTGTACACTATCATTCACATGATTATATATGAGATAATGCACCCCTCTGTTCACTGGAATGGTTATGAAATAGTATCTTGATTGTTCTCCATTCGTACGAGCTGCCAAACGGATATTCAAGGCATGATGAACTCTAGCAGATGATCTTTTCAAAATTTTCCAGTGCTGGCAAGCCAACAGGTTTCTAAGCACAGAGAGAATAGGAGGTGTGTGTGTTGTATATATCTCACATATGCTGTGAGTATGGAGACTATGTGACTGAAACAGACAGACAATGAGCATATTGTAGCTCCGACACGTGAGTGTTCATTTGTCAAGTATTGTGTTGAAGGTAGTTATGGAGTCAGGACTGATCTGTGTGTCTCCCAGCCCTCGCTGCGGCAGGGTCTCTTTGTCTAAACAGGGTGGAACAGACACACAAAGAGCTGAAGTGAAATCTATCTGTCCACTCATCGGTGCGAGTTTGAAACCTTACCGGAAATTATTCTTTTCGGTGGCAGACAAACGTGTAAAAGGCTTCAGCGTATGTAATTCATGAGGGTTGTTTGTGGTGATGAGATCAGAATTCTCATCAGATGAGTCCTTTGTCTGACATTAAGGATATTAGCAGCATACTCTGGGACTTTTGTTGTGAAATGACTAATCAGTAAATTGCTGTATTTTTGTGTTATAAACCAAAATTAAGCTTAAGTATTACCTAGTCTGTTGGTCCATACTGAATATCTTTTGGATGGATTGCCATGACATTTGGTACAGATAATGTATATATGGTCCCCAGATGATTAATCCCAATGATACATTCAGAAGTGTCCTGATACTAGGATTAAAAATAACTAAAAATAATAGACAAATAAATTCCCCTCTGCTTTGCATTGGTGTTCTTTGCCTTCTAGAGGGGGGTTTTGGATACCAGGAGACCCTGTTCAATATCATTGCTTACGTAAGTGTGACATTCACTGTTAACTGTAATGTGTCCATTTTCACTATGGGTTTAATCAACACAAAATACATTAAAACAAACATTCCACGCCACCTACAACACAATACTGTGTACGTGAATACGTATCAAATAAAAACATGTAATCCATAGTTGTCAATGGGCTCAGCTCAGTAATCCCATGTTCTTCCTTAGCTGCTGCTTAGCTGCACAATGGTAGAAGCAAGCAAGCCTTGTCCAATAAATGGGCAGAACTCTGCTGCAACACTCTTCATCTTGCAATCACAGCACCAGCTTGGGTCTTGCTTTGATTAAACCGAGGAAATACCAAACCTGAGTGAAAGGACCCATCAGCTACAACTGTTTAAACAAACACAGACATGCATGATAGGAGGGCTTTGCTTGTGGGTAATATGAGAGTAGCAAATCTGTCTCTCTCGTGCTCTTTTCTCTCCCCTTTGCCTCTCTTTGTATCTCTGTAACATCTTATCCTGTCCTTCCTCTCTCCCTCACTAAAGTCTAAAAATGTTCCCTGGTGTCTTATTTAATGAGGTGAACCTGGACGGCTGGAAACCACCAAGTCAGGGCCACTTTATTGTCATGCTCAGGTGGATTCTTCTGAGCATGAGCAAGAGGAAACATCCGATCCCGGGGGTCACATAAAAGACCAAGGCTCTCTCTTTCTTTGTTTCCTGCTGTATTCAGAAATGGCTCGAAGGGCTACACTGACACATAACAATGCTGATTGTTCCTCAGACACGTTGGAAATATATATCCACCGGGGCTTCTCTCACACAGGCTGAACCAAATCCAAACTGAACTATGTTGGCCTACAGTCACTGCAATCATGAGCCAGTTTGGACAACATGAGCAAATTTTACTGAATCAAATCGCTGGATGAGGATCACAGCACAATATCTGATTGTGCTGGCAATGATTTAAAGCAATGCGTCTGTCATCTGCAACTTACCTATCGCTATGTGACCTGCAACAGGGGGACTTATGCTGAAGGAGTACAGTTTGGCTAGCAGGGTGAGAACGGAAACCAAAGAGGCATGCCAGGACCCTTCAACTTAGGTATTAACCAAACAATTTTTCTGGACAATGACCACAATTATTTTCTGGCCAGCACAGGCATTTGTTGGTGTTTTTCGCTCCGCAGATTGACGCCATTAACTAAGATTGTTGTAAAAGTAGCATCAGAAGTCAAAGCATGTTTTATTATTGCAGTAATGCCACCACTTGAGCCTAATAACTAGCTCCCGAATAGTTACGAATGCAATGACGGCATTCTTCAGGACATTCTGTAGTTAACATTTTCCTTTTTATTCACTGACCCCTTCTTGTTGACCAACTGGCTATTTTGGAAAGTCCAGTCTCACTAGTGGGAATTAGCTACTGAGCCGGAAGTGACACATGGAAGCTATGAGGTGTTTCCTTTCACCTTGGGAACACAAGAGACTCTCATAAAAGTAGATGAGGAAATGCTGTATTTTGGGGTATAAGTAAGTGTATGAGTCAGTGCTATTGATATGTTATTGCAGCAACATTTTGAGTAATTCTTCTATCAGTTTGGGGAATTCAGTAGGAATGTATGATGTGTGTTCACTGTGCTGGTGTCCTGACAAGACTGTCCACAGACTACCAGATGTCATACACAACTTCCTGAAATAGAAATAATTTGATAAAGAGGGGTGGCAATGATGAAATAATAAGGAGGTGTCATAAGTAAAATGGCACGAAGTGCACGTGTAGGTTTGACAACCAAATTTGGACTTAAGCTCCACCGTATAGCTTGGGGATGACAAATGAGTTATAATCAGATGCTTTGCACAGCTTCCAAATATCATGCAAAGAAATACAGTGAGCAACTTAAAATGCAATATCAAGCAAAAAAAAGTTGTCTTTTGTGGCATTTTTGCTTTTTTTCTTGTCAGAAGTCTGTCTATCTCATACATGTGTTGTGGAGATGTCCCAAGCTTAACCAGAACTTTTATTTCAGGTCATTGGCTGGCACATGGTATCTGAGGACATTATCCTTAACAAAGCCAATAGTAAAATTTAAGCATTGGGAACCTTACTTGCCCTACATTTAAATGGAAAGAGAGCTGCCCTCTATCACTCCATATTGCATTAACGAAATGATGCAGGAGCTAAAATTAGACAGTCAGTTTCTGAGCTGCATATCAAACTTTTAATGTGGCAGCCTTTTATCTCATTTGTGGAAGATATGCACACAGTATGATATCACTATTATTTGCCATTTACTTATATTATTTTTGTGGTGGAATGAATGTCCATGTGGGGAAGGATCATAGAGGGAGGATAGACAATTGGGGTGGATGTAAAAAGAGGAGAGTAAAGTTATTTCGATTGTATGTTTGGACCCCTTTTTGTAATGAAAACATTTGTTAAATAAGTAAACCTTGTTCAAACAGAAGTGTATCTCTTGTATACTTCTGAATAAACCTTGGTATACTGAATGTTGCCAATATCAGAGCACTCTTGTTTGGTTATTTATGAAGGTAAGATTCGCTCAACTTTAAACATACTCCAAATCTTTCCCTCTGGTCACCCCTATGTCCTAGAAATCTACAGTCATCCTGCTATTAATATCATCACTTATCTTATGTCTACATTTTTTCCAATGAGAAAGACAGTTAAGAGAGAAAATTCCTTGTAAATGGTTATCTTATTGTACATCTGTCAGACCCACTCATGGAGCAGTTTTATGCAGAAGTAAAGCAATACCACCAACTACTGACATTTCAGGTTTTCAAAATTCCTTCCCTTAAATTACACAGTGGAAGCTTCAAGTAGGTAGGAAGGTTAAAGCTAAACAGTATTTTTTGGCAAGCAATCTCAAAATACCATTTAAGGCGGCCACCCTATTATTAAAGTGATAGCTATTGTGGCCGGGCACTATGGCCTTGTGGAAAGAATGAGGCTTTACAATGCGGAAGCTGAGAGTTCTGGATCACACGTCATAGAGGCTTCCAGTCTCAGCCCAGGAGCTGGCAGCTGAAGGCGAATTCTCCAAGATAACATTAATAGGAGCTGACAGATGCAGTCCTTGCATGACTTATACACCGTAATTCCTTCACTTCTTGGAATTGAATTTTACTTCAGACAAAAAAATGTATGCATGATACAAATTTGTTTTATGAATGGAACAAGGCATTTGCTTTCCAATATCTGTCATTAAGAATAATTTGCCTTTTAAAAACACAAGATAGTATTAACTTAAAAATTTGATGAAGTTTAAGAGTTGTCAAAGATGCATATTTACACAGAGGAATAATAAATACTGTAATGAACTAGGCCAGTCAGAATGATAGATTTTGTTGAAAAACTGGATAAAAATTCACAACAAAAAGACCTTAAAAACATGTTAACAATATGGGGCCATTAAAGGGTTTAGAGCATTCTCATACATTGCCAAAATATATGTACTGGATCCCCTGCCAGGGAATCTCAGACCAGTGTAGCATTACTGGGGATTCTTTTTTACAGCTCCACATTCATTCAAACAGCAGGCCTTTTAGATCACAGACCTGTGACCCCACTTATTTGGTTGTTTGTGTTCAGTAATCAGCCAGTAATCCTCAAAAATGTCCAAATAAGTCCTTGGGTTTTCTTAATGGAGCCCTCCCTGCTCTGCTTGGCTGTCGGCGTGCTGGGGGAGTGGACGGGGTCATGGAGAGCACTCTCTGCTGGGGTAAGAAGGTCCAGAGAGACTGCCGCTGTCCAGGCTCATTCAGATTTAGAAGATTTAGAATAACCTTTCATTCTCTTTTTTTTTTAATGATTATAGGAAGATTTGTTTTACCTTTCTGCTGCTTTTCTAGGTCAGGGTTACAGGGGGAAGTAGACTTAGTGACACAGATCCCTAAACTCTGAAACAACCTGGAACTGTATATAAACTGTATTTTTCTAGTTTTAGTCATCTGTATTAACCAGCTAAATTGAGAATTTATTGAGAAATGGGGTTATGAGGTGCAACCACATGAGTCCATAGTGAACCACATTAGAGAGATGATTAATCTGGAGGTATAAATAAGTCAGTGTGAAAATTGTTACCCAAAGTGTCCACTGTATTTCGCAGAGATACTACTGTTCTATTCTTAGACAGCAGTTTTAAGGCTTGGTCAGGCTAGCATTTAAAACGATGAAATTTATTTAAACGGAGTTGCCGCTATGAGTGGACTTTCTTGCGTGGGCTGAGTTCACTGTTGGGTTCACTGTTGACCACTTGCAAACCATCTTGAGAGTGCTAAATTTTGAGGGAACTCTCACACTCTTGCTTTGTTGCCATACATCTTTTATTTAACCCTTCTAGAGTAAAAGTTAGTAAAAGAGTTAGAGTAAAAACTAACTGACTGTTAACAAAGTCAAATATTAAAACTGTATAAAAACTGAAATGTATTTTTAAAAATATCTTTTGATAATTGCCAGCTTCCTCCACTCAGCATTATTTATTTATCTGTCTTGAAGCGACCAACCTCCACTACCATTTCTGTAGTTGTAACTTGTATCATCATCAAACTACCTACTACCTACTAACCACTTAGTACTTTCTACCAACTAGCCAAATCATGCACAATCAACGAAAGAAACTTATATTTTGCTCTTCTTCATACTATCAAGGTAGTTTGCTTTAACCCAGGTGTCTTTCTCTGTAATAGATATAATAATTTTGTTGCCCCTCTCTTGATTATTCACGCACTGACCTGAAACATTCAGGCTGTATTATAATGCTATAATTGGCTACACATCAAAACAAATTTAATTCAACCCAGTGGTGAGAAGAAGTTAAAGTGTTTTAATAGCTTCATTTAATAGAGGAAATTGATAAAATACTTCACATTTTCATTGGAATTTAATGCTACAACCATCTTCCCTGAAGCACCCCCCAGCTCTCTGCTACCTTCTCTCAAGCCCGTCTGTCTGTCCTCCCAGCAAGGCACCCAGGGCCAGGCCCAGGGAGCCATAAAGGGCCGGTTTGTGTTTGGTTAGTGGTGCAGAGCGCCATGTGAAAAGCTTAATTTCGAAGGTCCAGGGGGATTAAACCAAGCAGGAGGCCGAAAAGGAGGTGGTGTATATGTGTGAGGCAGACAGGCTGAGGTCTCCGTCCTCAGTTATAGACAGGCATATGATTTCAATTAAGGTCCTCCACCTTTTTCTCCTCCTGCTCTCGTCTGTCTACCCCTCTCTGACCAAACTGTGGTTGTTGACTGAGATACCAGAGCTGAAACTGCAGTCTTCTTCCATTCAGGCTCAAATTAATCAGGATAACTTTTAGTCAGGTTGATGAATGGAGGAACTTGGTGCCTTTTGGCTGCACTTAAATATAATGCAGTGTATAAGAGCTTATAAAGAGGGAAATGCACATACATCCAAAAGCAAGATTTCTTTCCTTTCTTTGTGTCCTTCTTTCCTTCTTTGGCACACACATATACTCATACATGGCCAGTCTTCCTGAACCATTAGCCATGCTTGGTTACCATTGTAAAACAGGTCAGTGATATCAGATGGCAGCCTAAATTTACGTGCACACAGCAGTTGACAATACTGGTTCTCATAAATAGTTACTGCTTTTGGTTTTCTTTCTCCTTCTTTCTCTGTCTTTTTTCCCCTTTCAAAGTTTCTACTTCTTCAAGAATGCAGTCAAGATTTGGGAGAAAATGAAAGAGTAGCCCTTCTCAAGAGAGAGAGAAAGAGAAATTAGGAAATAGATGATCTCACAGATGGCCTTTTTCAACAGTCTTGTTATGTTGAGTTTCTGTTGGAGATGAATCTGCTCATTTTAACTTTAAACTGTTTTGACTACATTGGGAAAACAAGATAAGGTTACCAGGGGGATTGGAGTGATAAGGCATTCACTAGATTAACATGAGTGTCACCTTAAGAAAAAATCTCCATTAAACCTATATGTAGTCCAGACATGAAAAGGTGGAATGAATCTTTTTAATGTGACAGTTGGATTACAGCAGATTTTGTGTTATAAAACGAAACCAAGCCCTCATACCTTTAGACCAACTTGAAAGCACTTATAGGTCCTGAATGTTGCCAAACTGGCATTTTTATAAGGCAAGTACCAGATGTGCTGCCTTATAAATCTGCCATCCACCCAAAGCAAATATCTGCGAGGCCAAGCCAGAGAGGAAAGAGTGTTATGAGACAGAGTCACACCGTGTCAAGCAGGAGTATGAGGGTGAAACTGGGTGAACATGTACTTGCCGTTGACAACAGGGAAGTCATTTTGTTTAGGGACTAATTTGCCTTCATGGGACACAGGACTGACCTGGGGCTGGGGAAGTGAAGGAATTTATCATAGCATTGATTTCCTTCTGTCTGATTGTTGAACAGTTGCACAAAAAACTGTTTGTTTGTTTTTTGAATAATTCTGAATATCACAATGTGCTTTCACATTAAATTTGACTACTGATTAGTAATGGAAAGTAAGTAATGACATAAACTCTAGTACGTACATAGTAGTATAAGTGGTAATTGTCAGGCACCTCTTAAGTAATTCAATTTTATGCTAATTTATCCTTCTGTTATATTAGGGCTGGACAATAAAACAATAATTATTGCAATATAATTTTTTTCAATAACAACATAATAAATGTTCAATAAGTGTTTGATTTTATTCACTTAAATCATGCATATTTGACAATGATTTTATCATAATTGTTTTGAAAGTTTTACCTCAGATTTGTGAAGTGATCCACTGTTTGGCCTCAAGTGTTGTCCATAAAGAAGAGTTTAAACCACAATTAACCATCAGGTTTCTTAAACCTTCACTCAGGAGCAAAAAATCAGCCTTTAAACTCAAAAGAAATAAAGTTTTGATAAATATCATGATAATTATTGATATCAAAAGATATGAAACTTTTTATCGTAATAACATTTTTGGCCATAACGTCTAGCCCTATGTTATATTTAATACTACATACTACATTTTAGAGGCAATGCAGATTCAGAATATTAATACCGGCGACAACAAAAAAATTAAGATATTATTATAGATTATGCACTTTGTAAAGTCATTAAAATTAGTCCCTCTTTTATCAGTTGCAACAGTAATGTGATCCTAACACGCATTAAGACAATGATGAATTTAAATCCAATAATATTATTCTGAAGTAGGCCATTCCGAGTCTGAGATATCGTCTGTTTTATTCCATGCATTCTTCTTCCATGTCAAATCCTGGCGCCTACCCACAATGCAACTTGACCACAGACAGTTCTGTCAGAGATTTAGGAATGTTATGCTAGTAGGTGCTAATATAGCTTCGAGCAGAGACAGGGAGCGGGCTACAGATCGTTTCGATACACGCACACACTATTTAAAAAACTTTAAAACTTGTGGTCTTCAGCCTCAACCTGACTGAAGTCACATCACAAGAGGCAGTTTATCAGATTGTGTGCAGCTCTTTTACGAGCCACAAAACTATGTCTACAACTTTTTTCACATGTGCAGTAGTACACAGACTTTGATGTGTAAATCAGTGGAGTTCCTCTTTAAGTAACATTTTGAAAGTGACTATCATTTGTCGCAAAGTATTTCTACACCACAGTATTGCTCATTTAACTTAAGTAAAGAATACTTAAGTACTTCCACTTCCAGGTTTGCACCCGCATAACGTCAAAATCATTCCCAAATGCTCCCCTCTGTTGCCTTTTTCTTTGGGTACTGCCTTTTTTCCCCTTACAGGGTTATATCTTTACAGTTTTTTCTTATCTGTGTCAAGGGTGGAAGGATAGAGGATGTCATGTGTTGATTTCTTCTTCAAGTCTTCAGGTCCCCTCCAGTTAATAAAACAAGGATCGGAATGTTTTTTTGTCCTTTATCTTTCTTTAAATATATCACCATATACGTTAGCGTGCGATCACCTGTCCTCCTTTGTATGTTGTATTTGTACAGATTAGCAGTCATAAATGTCTTTACTGTCATGCCGCTGCAGGAACATGTAACATAATACACTTAGGGATTTTCCTCCAATTGCTTGCTTAAGTCTCTCAACACAGGCAAGAATAAGCCCGCCTGACAGTCATACATCATTGTGCTGATTGTTATCTGCAGATTTAGCCCATGTCTAAATATAAGAAATGAATAATGGGTTCTCATTAAACCTGAATACGACATGTAGGGACAGTGATTTGTTCTGTAGAACTTCAACCCTTCCAGTTGTGGGTATGATCTCAGGAAAAAAGAAAGACGTAAGAAGAAAGCAGTTCAAAAGGGCACTTTCAGAAAGCAGGCGCAAAACATCTCACCTGAAATTAAAATCAGTATATCCGAAATGTAAATTTATAGGGGGCGGCGCGGTGGTGCAGTTAACACTGCCTCACAGCAAGAAGGTCATGGGTTCAAACCCCGGTTGCCCCGGCCTTTCTGTGTGGAGTTTGCATATTGTCCACTTTCTTGGATGCATTTTTATATTTGCTACCCCTCAAAGGCCAAATGCAAGCATTTTCAATGTAAGAATCCAATTCAATAATATCAGTGAGTCACCAGTGATATTATCAAATGACATTATTTCTTCCATATTCACAAAACATAGAGGTTGAGGGAACCTTTCATTAAAATCACATGAGGTCCACCATCTGTGCAAATAGGGCTAAAGATAACGAGTAAGATCTGGTTTGGCCAGTTAGGCCCTGTGGTGAGAACCAGGCTTCAGAGTGTCTGGCTTACTTGGAAGGGTAGCCACAGAGAGCTGGGTGTTTCTGACATCCTGCCCAAACAGGGTTTGGCTCTGGGAGAGAAGCTACATACAGCACTGCCCGCGTCGCCAAACTTTAACCATGAATGGCTGTCTGCTAGCATTTTGTTCACAGGCTTTCTGGATTCATCTATCTTTACTGTCCGAGGGTCTGGGAAGAGCAGGAAGAGGTGGTTTTAAATTTCCTGAAAGTCATCAGTCTTAACTGCAGAAGGCAGGGCAATGATAGAGCCCTTTTCCGAGTTCAAGATGTGGGCTTGTTGGCGTAGAGAGAAAAGGAGCTCTCCAGTACGTTGAAAAATGCTGATTGCAGAAGACCTGTTTGTGTGTGTTTCATGTGTTTATATCCTGGTGGGAATTTTAACCTGAATGCACACTAAATGATAGAGACAAAAACTGAGGTCCCCATGGGTATAGCCTGTTTTAGAGGGTTAAGATATAGTTTTAGAGTTCAGGTTACAATTGGACTAAGGTAAGGGTAAGGGTTAAGGTTAGGCATATAGTTGAGATGGTTGAGTTTAGGGTAAGGGGGTAGGGAATGCATTATGTCAATGAGATGTCCCCACAGGGATAGAGGAACAAACGTGTGTGTGTGTGTGTGTGTGTGTGTGTGTGTGTGTGTGTGTGTGGTCCAAGCGAGGGCCGAGGACAGGATGACATCCTGCAGGCCCATCTGTTGAAAAGACAAGGGTCCTGTCTGGAGAAGCTGTGAACCTCTACCTCCCGTGGCTGAGGCACTTTAAACTAGCCCACAACACACACAACACACAACCTCAGACACATGCCCACACACTCATTCCAGTGGCTCGTACTTACAACAATCTGACCGTCTCCCATCCTACTGCATTGCTTAACTTGTAAACAAGTCACTTTGTTTCAGCTAAAATGTTTACAGTCTAAAGTTATGATAATGTGCAGCCCTGTTTAATCATTCAGAAGTGCGGGCTATCTCTGAAATTCAAAGCAAAACACTATCAGAGGTGGTGACATCATGGCAAGCCGTGCAATAAAACTTGATCTGTACAGTCTAGTCTCTGAGACAGACGAGCCTGGCTGGCAATGAGCGTTATCATCACACTGCACTGATAGCTGTGGTAAACACTGAGAGGCTCTGGGAACTGCGGAGCTTGTGCAAATGCACAAAAAGGGTGTTGGCCTCAGCATAAACACGCTCGCTGAGTATCCAGTGGTATAAGTGTAGGTGTCTGTGCATCTGTGCTGCATTAGTCCAGCAGATTCTTCCAAACAGTTTAGCAAGATCGTAGAAAGTCTGCTGCAGCATGTCAAAAACTTAATTTAATCTTTTACAGTATCTCAGCTCTGTCAGCTTCTATAAACTCCTAAAAAAAAAATTTTTTTCAATATTTACACCACACAAGTTTATTTGTTTTGACAGAAACATCTGCAGGAAATTGAATGCAAACCCCTTTAATAAGCCTTACTATTAAAGAGGGAAAAGAAGAAATGAAGTGGAAAAAGCTTTTTATTCAGTCCTCACCGCTGCAAAGCCTCATTTGGGAACAACCGCTCTTTTTCGCCTCTGAAGAATTGTGGTTTTCTACTCAGGGCACCACTTGGCTTGTTTTCTCATTACTCTCCTTTTTTTACTTTTGTTTCTTCAACCAAAACATAATGGGGCATTCTGTAATGGGTCCATTACCCTTTTTTATTCATCCTAGCATTAGTAATTTGTTCTTTGATGTTATATGCTCTTTCTCTTTTAGCCTTGCATCCATGTTTGTCTGTTTTTGCAGATTTTCCCTGCTATTAACAGTGCATATCTTGTGATGTTTTCTTTTTTGAAATGTTTCCCTGTTTTGTTTTTCTCTTTCTTTTTAGAATTTCCGTCCCATCACCAGCGGATATGGTGGGTACAGCCGTAAACCTTCGTACACACCTGAACCCCAGTCTCCACAGGCTCCCCAGTCGCCGCAGGCTCTCCAGCCCACGCACCTGAATAACATACACTCCAAACCCAACAACGGCCACAGCCATGGATATGGGAACGGAACTGGGCATGCTCAGTACAACAACCCAGCTGGACTTTATGCTCATAATGGCAGCAATGGAGACAGATCTTTGCCAAGCAAGATGGGAGGCCTTAGCCTGAGTGCCACACACAGGTGAGGTGATCCAAGTGGGTCCTAAATCCCACCACAACTTAGAGTTTTTAGACAGGATAAGTAGATTAGTCTATACTTAGTGTAGAATCTGGAATTTTCACATCTGTCAGCATCACAAGACAATCGCATTTACTGTTATGATTACTAACTTCTTATTAAATATAACACAACTTTACAAATAGAAACCTTTTTTAAATCCACCTTTTTTCTGTGAAAATCTGTAAAAACGGAAAACAGGTTACCTTATCTATGCAGTAGATTTTCACAGAATAAACTGACATATCGGCTTATCTCTCCGTGACTTTTCCTGGAGCCAGTGTCATTGCCCACCCATTTTGTAAGAAAATCACACAAACCCAAATCTAAAATCTATCAACCAATGCTGTTGTTGAAGCATCAACAGATAAGATTTTATTTCGAAACAGAACTACAGTATATTTTAATGCTTCACAGATGCATGTGTTCATGTGCTGACTCCTGTGAAGACACTGTTAACAGATGCAAACACAGAAACAGGCACATAGACAGACCTTGGATGTCTCTTGACACACCTGCACAGATGGCCATGTGGACTGGAAAAGCCATTTATTGTTGTGCATCCCCTCAAGCAGGCAATAAATGTGTGTGTGTTAGTCTCCCACTGAATATCCTCTTCCAGCACTTCCAGAGTTCCTCAGGACTGGACTGTTAAACTTTCTAGCGCCCCCCTCCCCCTCCCAACACATATACACAGAAAGAGAGAGACAAGGACACAGTTAAACACTACTGCTCATTGCCTACTGTCGATCACTGTCTCTACCACATTCATTACACAATATCACCATGTTCTTCTGTCTTTCTTTCCTTCTTTCAGTGTAACTTTCAGTAGCTCAGGCTTTCTCTCTCACGCAGACACTCACACACTCCTTCAGACTCCTGGACGGGAGTCTGGAGACAAACATGCAGTTAAGTGTGTCAGGATTTGAGCACATCTGTCAGCAGCTGTGCTCATCTCCCAGAGGTTTCACTGTTTGAATGTATCAAATGAACGGGATCCATCCTGTTAGGCTTGGGAATAACTTGATGGGTGGATAAACATGCAGAACCATAGCGCAGACCTGCCGTGATTAAGACTTCATGCCTGTGGAATCACATGTCGAGTGTAAAGTGTGTACCTCTATTTTCCCCTCTGTGTACCAATCTCTGCTGTCTCAGTAAAAGAAAAATGTGTAAGATGTGTTCTGGAAAGTCTGTTTAAACGAAAGAAATATGTCGTAGTCCAGCCTTAGTTTCTTCAGCTGTGTTTCTGTCAAGTTTTCTTTTCTTCCTTTGGTGGTCTGGCAAATGTCATCTGATCTTTTATCTTTTTGTATAGGCTACTTCAGTTCCTTTAATTCCTCCCTTGGTCAAACATAATCTCATGATAACAATATTTGGTGCCAGAAAAACTAAAAAACAAATCATCATGTTAGCACATTTACTTGTCTCCATGAGTCAGAAATGTGGATCCTTCACAGGTTACTTTTTCATTTTCTTGACTGATTACTAAAGGAAATTCACGTTTTTTGTCACCTTACATCAATAATCACAGGGTATTGCAATAATACTGTATCCTCCCCCCTTGTCTCCTTCAGCCCAGAGCCTCCCATGTCCCCTGTGGGCCGTAATGGTTTTGACACACAGTCAGATGTATACAAGATGCTGCAGGACTACGTGGAGCCCGTCTCTGAACCCAAGCAGTCCGGCTCCTTCAAATACCTCCAGGAAATCCTGGAGGCTGAGGACGGAGGTAGGGATTTCTGTGTGGGTGTGTTTCTGTGAACGCTAAGAGTGTGTGTGTGTGTGGGGGGGGGGGGAGCATGTGGTTCCCCTGCAACCTACATTTTAAGTGTCATGCTTCTTTTCCTAGGAACAGGAAAATGGCTGTAGCCGGTATCAACAGGCAAAGAAATAATCTATATTGTCAACACTTTTACTATGTTTTTATTTATATATTGTCATAATACAAAAACACATTTTAGGTGATATCTCAGACAATGCTAGTTTGATTTTGAAAAAAAAACAACTTTTGAGGTGATTTCATAACCATGGCCATCATAGTTTTGACACAACAAGTTTTGCTGCTATGTGTCATGTTGACAATATTACTAACTGATCCCATTGTGAAAGCAACAATCGATTCATCTGTCAGTTATTTTCTCAATTACTGATTAATCATTACATCTATTCCCCAAAGCACATGTTGACATTTTTAAATAGCTTTTTTTCAACCAACAGCCCCAAAAACAAACATATTTCTTTTAAAAGAAGACTTGAAAAGACACAATATTCACATTTTATAAGCTAAATCTTTGGCATTGTTGATTAAAAAATGACTCGGGTTAATCAAGTATTATAATAGTTGTTTTTCTTGATTTTCTGTCAATCAACTAATCCTATCAGCTCTACATAGCTATTAAACCACCATATTCTTCAGAGTCAGAACTAAGACTTAAAAAACTTAAAGAAAGATAGCTTGACACCTGAATCACATCCTCAAATGTTGTTATTCTGCAATGATATAATGTCAGCTATTGTGACTTTGATACACTTGGCTGATCCATCGTCAACAGACTACATCATGTTGACATTACACTGTTGAGTAGGTATCAAATAAGTCGGGCAAGTACCTGGGTATGCCTACGTTCATCTTTGCAATTCTCACAAACTGGTGTGTGTGTGTGTGTGTGTGTGTGTGTGTGTGTGTGTGTGTGTGTGTGTGTGTGTGTGTGTGTGTGTGTGTATACATATTGGCTCAGGCAGCTTCTCAGTAACTGTTTTGAGCTGCTCTGTCTTACTGGCATAGATTTCCTTTTATAGAAAGACACAGACAGCGAGGTTAGAGGATAGAGCGGAAGAGTGAGAGAGAGAGAGTGAGAGGCAATACAGAGCGAGAGAAAACAAGAGACGGAGGGAGCAGGAGAAAGATGAAGTACTTTAAATAGCTCACACACGGATGAACAGAGTAGGGAAGTTTTGGTTGGGCAATTTACTGCAAAAACAACTTTACAAAGGACAATAAAGTGAGAAATATAGTTTTCCTGTCTGCCATCTGACCATTCAGCATTCCAGCTTTTCAGGACGAGTCATGTGATGCTGGCAGCAGCAGAGGAGGGCTAATCCTCCGAATAAACCACTAAAGCAGGGCAACAGTTGTGAAAGTCGTAATTATAAGCCGAGTGTTGGTGTGGTAAAGCGGAAATAGCCTGGACCGCAGAGAAGTGGGCTTATGACCTGTTAGCATGGATTGTCTATGATTAATGATTTTCTCAACCTCAGCGAACAACATTGAGGCATCCTTGAGAAAAGTAAAGTGTTACGTGCTGTGACTGTATCAATGTGCAGTGTCAAAGTCAGCATGTGTGCTCAATAACCGTTTCCATAGGTAAATAATGGTTTTAATAAATGTATTTGTCATGCTGTTATATATTTGATCTCTCAACTCTCACTTAAATTAGGAGAACCCCCCTCCAAAAATTTGTTCTGACAGAGTATACATACTCTGGTTTGACTGTTGTGGGTTTTGGATTGCAATACTTGTACATGTGTTTTTGTTAGAGAACCTAATGATGGCTAATTCGTGGTACTGATTTGAACATTTTCATGCAACAAAGCAACAAGAACTTGTAGCTTGTAACTTAACCATGTTTGCCCGAAACATGACCCAGGTAATAAAATGGCCTTTTTTCTCGTAAAAGTGAAACAAAAGATTCTTCAGCAGAACATTAATCCCATATTTCTGCAGCATGTCCTCAGTTACATACTCAGACGCTTTCTTGTCTGATTCTTGAAGTGGTCAGAATTATTTTCTCCAACAGTTAGCCCTGACTCTCGTAGCATCAGTTGCCCCATCAATTTGCATTTCCCCTCACCTTAACCTGAGCCCAAGGTCAAAAGATAATGTATACTGGGGTTATATACTGTATTGGTCAAATCAGTTTCTTTGGCCAAAACATATAATAAAGACATTTAGATGGAAAATCTTCTTATATTTTAGAATAAATCAAACACACTACCTCCATTACCCCAGGGCAAGATTAAAAACATCCTTTTCAGTTAACACATTGGTCTGAATTTGATGTGAGAGCTGAGAGGATAAATCACAGCACAAGGAACAACGCTGACTGCTCCTGCAGAGAGGCCTGGATCAGAGCCAGTTCATACAGTTTCCGTAATTTAGCACTTACCAGTACACTCAAAACAATGAGAGAGAGGGAGAACTAAAAAACGAGGCAGACATTAATGACAGACAAAGGAGGAGAGTTGGAGGGAGAGAGACTCTGCTGATGGATTAAAGAGATTTAGAGGGAACTCTTTTTGTCCGCTGTCAGTGGTCTTTCAGCTTGGGAGATTGGCAAGTTGACTGACAGGCTTAGCCCTCGATGACACAGGGAGACATTTCAGGTTTACATAGGGATCATTTAAAAGCTACCATTTTGCCCGCCCTTGTTTTTTTTAATATCTCAATAAAGAAGAAACAAGTCAAATTAGCAATTGAACACATTTGACTCTCAGGTTAAAGTCAAATCGTCCTGTTTTTGAATGCATACTTTGCTGTCAGGCTTTTAAATCACCGTTGTTGGTCCCCTTTTGAAGACGAAAGCCCCTGTAGAGGCCATGTTGACATTCAGGGGCTTTTAAAGTTAAAGCAAACAAGAGTGTCAGTTTACTGAGAATTCCACAAGCTCTGCCATGATTAGATAGCAATGTGTATGGAAGAGGGGTGGAGTGTTAAATACTGGTGTGAAGTTAGTGTGTTTAAAGCAATATAACATAAGGTGGGTAGATAATAGAAAGTTGTACTTATTGTACCACTATGCGGCACTGTTATTTTCCCATACCATGTTGAGGTATTATGAAGTTGTATGGCAACAAATAAGCCTTTGAACTTTTTTTGTATGTTTTTGTAAATTGTATTGTTTGCGAAGAATCTTGCAAAGAAGAGGATTTCTTGGTCGTCGATGAGATTTTATCATTTCCACCTTCATTAATGAGCATTTTAGGTGAATTTAAGGGGAAGACAGAGGGTCGACAACGTAATGGGGGAGTGTTTCTTCAACAGTTGGAAAAAGAAATAAACAAAATCCCAGTGACCTCTCTGAACCTTCATCCAATCCCCGAACTCCAAGTTTATTATTTTAAAGAAATCTTTGAAAAATATCATATTTTATGCTGTAAAGTGACTTTCCAACAGCTTACAGGAGGTGTTTTTTCAGGAGATAGCTCGTCATAACAGTGATGATAAACCATGGCCACAAAACCCAGTTTCAGTACATGGAAAGTGCTTGTAAGGGAAGCAGACTGCGTCCTTTCTCAGGTCATGAATCAGCATCAGTGCTATGCTGTGAAGGAAATATTATACTTACTTGTCCAAATATTGATTCCGTTCTGGATTATAACATGTAAACATGGAATACGAACATACAGTAATATTTGTTACTTCGAGCTCACTTTGCCTTAGAAATGATATGGGAAGTCAAACGGATCAATCCCAGTGGACAGAGTTGGATTTGATTTGAACAATGTGATTAGAATTGTCTGTAGTCGTGGCTACAACTTGGCTAGGTAAAGGCATGTAGATAAACATCACATTAGACATGCCCCCCTTCAAACACACAGAGTAATTCAATTCTGGATGTGAAGTTTCAAGGGAAGGTGGGGAGGAGCCAGATTGTTATTCCACAGGGATCAAGACACAGCTGAAAAGATACAAGATTTAAAGCCTCTGTAACATTTCAGTGCAGCGAGGGTAAACATGTGATTGAGGGGCTTAACCCTTCGACTGTTGGCACAGAGGACAACTGTTCTTTTGACACCAACCAGATATTACTTTCATTATAGTTTTTGTTTATATTCTATATATTCTTTTATTTGCTTACTCTTGAGGTAACAAACAAAAGCAAACAGAAATCCTTAGTTTCAAATTTGTCTGTCTATCTGTCATTTCAGCTGATCATTGTGCCCATTTTATGAATTATCTTTCTTGTCACGTAGTTTTGATAAAACCTTTTTTAAACCCTCAAGAGAAAGTCAGCCCTAAAGTATGTGCAGCAGGGTCAGGAACTTCCTCGAGAAGTTGATATAATATCCCACAAAAGCTGTCTAAAATTATATTATTACAGCTGTTTATTTATCTTTTGACATTGTGATTCCCTTTGCCCTAAACTCTCTGAGGCTTCACACTCTGCACTTGACAGGTTTGAGTTAGTGTGGGGGCTAACATGAGTGTGTGACTGTTTTACAATATGTCTGGTTGATATTAGTCACAGTGTAGGACACACATTGTGCCGTAAATGTTGCATGGGGAGAGATATGTGTTGTAATGGGCCAACTTGTGACTGTCTGTCAAATAAAATATGGTGTCTGTCAGCGTTTACAGGGCGTAAGTAGTCTGGCTATTTGAAAATATAGAAGCAAGGCTAAACAAATACTCATTCATGTTGATTTCTGCATCTATTCCTGACTGTGGTATTTTATTAGTCAACCTTCCCCTATTCCTGACTGTGGTCTTTTATTAGGCAACCTTCCCCTCTGTGAGAAAGTCACAAGAGTGGTGCATATAAAAGGCTTTCTATTAGAGTGCATCATTAGGTAATGATATTAATCCCAGAAATAACATACCCAGCTAATGTCGGCTCTTAAACACACCACAGAGCAGTCAGAGGCTAACTGAGGGTTACTGAGGGATGGAAAGAACTTTGAGTCAGGTGCCAGATGCAAGGTAATTAGGCTGTGGTTAGTAGCCTGTTGGCCTGAATAGCCTCTGCTAGCACATCATAAGTTAGTAATATACTGCAGTTCACAGCTGTGCCCCACTGATCTACTCTGGTGGAATGGCTCCAGATATCCAGTATTAAGTTTGCTCCTTTCATGCATTCCAGTCAGGCGTAACTAAACCCTTGATGGTTGAATTTGACCACTCTTAATAAAAAATGCCATCTGTCAGAAGATAGCAACCCCTGCTTACCACCAGAGTTACCAGCCTCAATCACTTATCGCTTATGTGTTTAAAAAATAGCCTTTGTTTGTTGGTGTAATTGTAACTACATAAATGAGTATTATATACTGATTCAACTGTTCGTGTAGCAGATTGTGTTGATGTCGTGCAGTAACTGTTTTATTCTTGTAGTTACAGAAAAGATTTCTTCTGTACTGTTTCTTTTGGAGACATATCTTAAATTTGACAAAAAAAATCTCCTTTAACGTCATCACAACTCACCATGTGCTGTTCATATGCATCGTGTGATTGTGGCACATTGGTGTGATGGTTGAAGCTTGACTTTGGGACAAAGGATGTGTTCCCTGCTGGTTGTCTAGCCAGGCTGACTGATGAATTCCTTCTAGGAAGTGCCGATACAGACTATTGAATGAAGCACACAGAAACAAGCAAGAGACACAGAGAGGTCAAAGAAAAGAGAAGGCGTAAGAGAGAGAAAGACAAAAAGAAATCCAGTGACCGTGATCTAAAGGGGGAGTGAAAGCTGAAGAAAAAAGTTGAGGATAGGGCGTAACTTCTTATAATACAGAAATCTTATTCAGCAGCTAAAACAACTCTTGAATACACTATAACTCTGTGTAGCATTACCACATAAATTTTTAGACCCCGATAAAGATTGTTGGCATACAGTATTTTGCGCTCTACAGTGGATTTTACATTGTGTGCCACTAGGTTCATAAAATCTGAAAAGGATCACATGTAGACAAATGCAATGGAGAGGATGGGGAAGAGGACAAGTTGCAATATTCCGTTTATGAAAGCACATAGCAAGGTTAATCAGAAATGGGATCTTAAGTTACCATTAGTCCTGAGCATGAGACAGCATTGAAGGCAAAGTGATTGTAAAAAAAGTACAATCAAATTTGCTACTATTAGTACTATGTTTACGGCTGGAGCAAAACTTGCTTGAACCAGGTTATTGTATTGTATAATTTAAAACTATACCTGACATGGATACCTGTTACATGCCCTTATGTCAGCAGGGTTACAAGCATCTGTGACAAAGGCCAACAAATAGTGAGAAATAGCTCAGTGGGGAACAAAAACTGACCCCTGGTGCCTTCTTTAAGGGTATAGTGGGAAATAATAATCTATCTTTGTATCATTTTACCAACCTGCTACAGACCTGGGAACCACCACGCTCTAATCTTACGACCTAGAACTCTAAGGGAATTTCCGGCAGTGTGCAAACACAAAAAAGGACAAATACACATTCTCATGAACCTGTATAGCTTTTTTCCTTGAATAACCAGATAGGCACTACCTGGAAACCAGTAATCCTAGAACACAAACACACATGCATATATTTGTGTATATATAAATATTTATATGTAGCAATGTTCATATTATGTCCCTGCCTGGGATTCTGGGAGCATATTGCACATTTATAGTATGCATGCTAATTTATGGTTTACTTTCCAAAATTATTTATAATTCCTATACTTATTTGTTATTTCTAGGTGTGTCCCCAACAGACAGAATGAGAAACTTAAAGTCTCCAGTCAGGTCTCCAATCCCCAAACTGGGAAGCCCCATCCCCAGCCCCATGCCTGGTCTTCAGAAGCTACCCCAGTGCACACGCTGCTATAATGGCATTGTGTAAGTATTGTACAGGTCCTGGGTTAATTTTTAAGTAAATAAGAACATTATATAATATCTCATAGAATAAGTAAGCAATTGTGTCTTATTAGTCAGAGACCCTGTTTAAGAAGCTTGTGATTTAGTACATCCAAAATGTTTATTTTATTCATAAAGTTTCAACAATACAGTATAGGTTTTTAAGGTATAGTGAACCACAGTGTACATAACAGTCTACCGTGGTCTACAATTACAGACTACTGAAGATGCAGTAAATATGTTACTGGAAATATGTATGATTTATTTTCAGATTTGTACATTTTTAATGGCCATCTGGAAATTATATTTCTCTGTCTGATTTTATCACTCTGCCTGTGGCCATAAAGTTTAAACGCTGAACTACGTGAGGTGAGTAAAGGTTCTTCCCTGACTCTGAAACAAAGGGGTTAACTTGCACAGGTCGACCTGCACCAACAGGCCTTTCACAAGAACTGAAAAAATCTATTCCCATTTATCATTTTAATGATTAAACCAATCCATCTTGCACACCCTTTCCCACGAACACATTACAAACTTTCACTAAACATTAAGCATGAGCACATGCACACACACACGCACACACACACAGTGTTGATCACACTCACCTTTCCTCCCAAGTAACCACATGCACCGGTAATCCCCCCTCTATAAAAGCAGCTGCAGGTAAGCAGTGATGTCATCGGCTTACTTTACTTGTTAACAAGAGTGCATTGTAGGAGCTTATAGGGCACAAAAAGGCTGTTATGACCTGGGAGCATTTTATAGCTTTTTAGAAAAATATAGAGTTCTGTGTAAAGAGTTTATCCTCCAAGTCGTGTGGTTAGATGGGAAAGCGGTTAAAAAAAGAAGCAGGCTTATGACTGAATGGTCGCTGGCCTGAATGCCCAGTCCAAAATGGAAAATCTTATTGGTAACAGTGAATGAACAACACCCTTAACAACTGTTGTCACTGTGTGACTGAGTGAAGCAGTGAACTTCCAAATGCAGCAGGGTTGATCAGTTGCCAGCCAGCAGAATAGAAATGTACTATTCAACTCCCAGGTATGAAAACACCTCTCAGAATGTGTTCTTTGAAAATGTCCTACGACATATGATGAAATATATTCAAATGCTTACAGGGTTACAGTCATATAAAGTATGATAATTGCTGATTTGCATAGATAATGGAAAGTTCAGTAAACAACTGTGAGTCAGTCATGAGCAATTCATCATCACTTGTTTCCATTTAAAGTGTTCTGCTTAATGCTTTGTACTCTGTGATGATGGCATCTCCCTAAAAACTGCGCACTTCTCCTTTTATAGCACTGTGCATCTTGCAGTTTCCTTGTCATGGCATCATTTTCCTATCGTGCATTCATGCATTTTTATCCTTCTCAGTTGTGCAACTCTGTGGTTGCATTGTATTTATCCAGTGTGACTGGTACCTTCAACCAACCATCTTTTATGCACACAGTAAAAATGGCCACTATCTTTATTGCAAGATATCAAATATCAGTCCAATACTGACTCAAATAGCTAGATCGGATAGTGGCTGATCTATGGGGCTGATCTATTGAGTTAAATTACACATGAACTATGCAATCCATCAGCATTGTGCTAGACCCAAACATTTTGCCAGGAGAGCTAACATAGTATGAAGGGAGCTAAAAACAAGGGGTCAGCAGTTTGCAGGTATACCACACTTGCTACACCAAGAAGTTCTATGGCTACTTGCAATATCTGCAAAGCCAATGTTTCGAGGGGTGCTGGAAGCACTGCAAAGTATAACACAACCAACTTCAATCACTTCCAGAAGCGTCATGCCAAAGAACACGATGATTCCCATCATTCTTTTCCTCACAGTGAGGAATACAGCTTTCTCATTTTACACAGGTTTACACCGGTAGTCTACATCGGCCAATACCCAAAGCCTGGGCATTAAGAAAGGGATAAAGAACAGAAAAACTAAAACACAATGAGTCTCAAAATTATTCATCAAAAGCCCAATGTGGCTTAAAATTTATTTATTTCAAGCAAAACTATCATGCATTTGTCACAAAAGTCATCTGAGCATCACTTAGACCTTTGAAAGTTCTGTAACTATCATTCATGAATCAAGTAATGATTGAAAAAGTATCATGCAGAACATGGAGAAACATTGACGTTTTAATGGCAGTGTTGAGATTAGGTTAAATGCTGGTTCTTTAGCATGAACAAACCAAATCAAAACTCTGTAGGCTAAGTAGGCAGTGTGTAGGATCAAAGGCGAAAGGCTATAGACATACATGCTGGTGTGGCCTATGCTAACATCAACACAATCTGTTTCTCTCTTTGCTTTGCTGGATTGTTTTTCGTTTTGCAGTCATCCTCTGCTGCATCTCCATGATTTCTAAATTTGCTAAAACCTTCTCAAGTCTAACAGTCTCTGTCTTCCGTCGTCTCCCCATCCAGTGGCACCATTGTGAAGGCCAGGGACAAGCTCTACCACCCTGAGTGCTTTATGTGTGATGACTGCGGTGTCAACCTCAAGCAGAAAGGCTACTTCTTCATCGAGGACAATCTGTACTGTGAGACCCACGCCAAGCTGCGCGTCCAGCCACCAGAGGGCTACGACGTTGTTGCCGTTTATCCCAACTCCAAGGTGGAGCTAGTCTGAGATGGAGATGGATCTGGCTGCACTGTATATAACTTGGAGAATGGGGCTACTGAGTATCCTTGCTTACATTTATCAGGCTCTGTCAAGCAGGAATGCCGAACTTGGATCAGTTTTGCCTTTGGGAGTGTCCTATGAAATTTGTGTTTCAGTGATCCAAAGTCAGCATTTCTGCACCGATAGACTTGATACACGCTGTGTATATTGAGCATTTTGAAATATGTTGACAGAATAAGTGGATCTGATGAGTATCTCAAAACCCAAACCCGCTAAAAGGCTGACAGCCCTCATCTCATAATCAGTGTGTTTACATTGAATTCTAGATCCAAGAAAAAATACTGAACCAGTCATGGTTATATTTAGAAAAGGTGTTCATCATGCACAATCATATCCACATCACAGGGACAACATATCACCAGAATATTACTTGTAAAAACCAAGAAACAAGACATGCACAAATGGCAAGATTTGGTAGAAACAGCTATAAATTACAACAGCAGTCTCCAGCTACCTGCTTCATCACCAGCATCATGTTCATGTGTCCCACTGTTAAACCCGGCACGACAACCCTCACGCAAGCCTTAAAAATAACTTTAAAACACTAGTGTGTGGGTGTGATATGGGTTATCACAAGAGAATTTTACTTGATTGGTGCATATGTTGTGATGAATTGTGCAGAGGAGTTGGTGTTTTTTTGCCTTCTGACTAATTTTGCATTTAATTATTACTTTTATTATTACGACAGTTTCCCATCCCATCCTACAAAATGTCAGTCTGTGTTTTGCAAAGTCATTCAGGATAAAATTGTGCTTTGTTTAAGCCTTGGTTAAGGGGTTTAACTGTGTTTGTGTTTTAAATGTGTCTTTTTAACTATGTAACATTTACACATTATACTCCAGTTGCAGGCGGACTTTAACATTTTCTCATCCATGCAGTTTACTTTTCAGACTTTCTATGTTACAAAGCTGGGGAAATATCTCTGCTTGATCACTTGGTCACTTTTTCTGCTCACTTTTCATTTTCATGAAACAATAAGCAATAATTCATAATAAGCAGACAGCAAGTATAATTGTGAGTGTCTGGAATGTGTGTCGGTATGCTTTGGTGAATGGGTTTGCTGAACTATAACCTAGAGTAAATGCCTCCGTATGCAGCTATCCAAGCACCACCTTCTGAAATGTAAACAAAACCCTGCAGGCCACAGCCTTAATGTTCTGTGAGGGAATATAGAAAGAATTTCTCCCTGCTGTGATCACAACAACCTCAGTTTATAAACAACAAATGCATGAAATGAGACTTTAATGATGGAACTCAGCCCAATGCATACAATGATGACATTTTGAACAGGCGTGATACACAGTAACAGAAGATTGTAACTCAAGTGCTCTCAAGCACCTGACAGAGAGAGAACTTTCAACTGTCACTCATGTTCACATCAAAAATTTACAGCACAGAGTTCAGCCACTATGTCTATTTAAAAAGACAATGAGATGCTCTCCGCCTCTCATGACAACTTTTAAAAATGTGCATGTGAAAAAGGAGACACGGACCACAGAAAACTGTTAAAAACTCATAAACTGGGACTCCACAGCTTACAACATGTGGGAGTAATATTCACTTTGTTTAGTTTTTTGGACCTACAACAGAGATACATTACAGTTCATCTTTGGAAGACAGAAAAAGACAGAAATTGGAAAAATGCATAGTTGTTTTCCCTTCCTACTATGAACTCAAATTTCTGGTCACAGCCAAGTCCATGAAGCAAATGAAATATACTTCGACATTTCCTCTGAGAGTGGGGGAACAGAAAAGGAGTGAGTGAGGAGGAGAGGAGAAAGAGAAATGAGAAAACGGCATGTATTTTCTTGACGGAAATTCGTTGTGCAAGAAGAAAGAAATGTGTCATTATGACTGCAATATGTGGCTGTTATTCTTTGGGTTATTGTAATAGTGAAGTAAACTGGGTGGGGAGGAGTGATCTTATTCTTAATTTTAGAAATCGTTCTAACAAAACTACTTTTTAATTTGAAATGAGAAAAGTAATTTTGCAGTGCTGATATCCATCATTTTTTCTAGATATCAACAGTGATGCGTAGCTGCTGGTATGCCATCTATACTAGTTATCTTGTAAATTATGTGAAAACTATATTGCTGCCGCAGTGTTTCTTTAGTATTGTACATATTTGTTTTATTCAACGTATAGTATAACATGTCACTCATGTGTCATTGCATACCCAGTGTCTTTAAATGATTTCTTTGACACAAATCCCCTTCTTGTGTTTAACTTATTGTTCTATCAACACATGTTTTGTGTATTTGCTTTTTTTTCTAGGACCTAAATAAAATAAGAATTGCATTAACATGAATTGATCATTCACATTCTTTACTGGTCTTAACTGCAGGATCTCCCACAAAAATGTTAAGAGCAGCACTGTGAAAAACACAAGGGATTCAATTTGTCTTCGTTTTTCACCCCAGCTCGGACATGGCAATTTTCAGTAACAAACACTGTAGGACCACCAGGCTGCAATATGCGTGTCTTGCAACCTAAATCCTCATCCACTTCAGAGAGGCCTGAGCAAAGCTTTACACAACGTTATTGCCCATGATAAGAAACATGTTTTTTTAACTTTAGTTTCAGCAGCCACCCTACTGAAACAGTTGTGCTCTCAAAATTCAGGGTGTGAGGGAATTCACACAAATTCTGTTCATTAAACTAGAACTGGTGGGCCCTGTTTCTGGAAAGACTTTCAATTAAAACAGAAGTAAGCCTTCATTTTGTTACTCCTTATTTGAAAAGTGGCTCTCTGAAACAAATCTTAACATTTTCCTCATTTCTGAAAGTATGTGCAGACAGCACTGTCCTAATGAAAACAACATGCCAAATTAGGGGTTCTTGTATGTCTTGCTGTAGTCTGTAAAATCCATGCACCTCCACTGACAGACAACATTAATCTGAAGTTAACCCTGTATGGTCGTAGGTTTAATTAAACCTTCATTAATTAGTCCTGTAGTAACTTTAATCTTTTGTCAGGAATCTGGTTAATTCATTCATCATATAAGGCTCAATTTAATGTAATAATATTACAAGCCATATCAGAAAAAAGCCAATTTCAGCATACTTGGTTTAAAAGGGCACTTAAGCCAAGAAGTAGGCTTAATGCCTGTGTGGGAAATTAACCAATGGTGCTTAAGTATTCTCATACTGTGAGGTGTAGTGATGCTTTATGGCACTGTAAATGTGTTGATTTTCATCACATTTGTGGCTTCTCGTGTTGCTGTATGTGCATCAGCACCAGAGCAGTATGTCAAAACTATAATACATACACAATACACAATACATACACTTGCAGTTACATGGTACAGCTTTGAGGGAATTCTTGTAAAAGCAGGAGGTGAGAGGCCACCTCATACCCCATTAAATGACTTTGCACCTTAAGTAATAACTCATTCAACAACCATCGCGAATGTGAGCAGATTTTAAGCGAGCTGTGAGAGAAGTCTGGGTGAGAGAAACAGACAGGCCTGAAGAGAAGAAGGCAAGAGAGCGATAGAGAAGTTAACATAGAGCTTGTTTTTGGAGCGACAGTTAGCTGAAGTGTTTTGTCTAATCAGCATTACTCACATAATGTTTCCCATATGCATGACACGCGTATTGTGCTGTCAGTCCCAAACTTAACTTAAAGTACATCTTCATTATTGTGCTGCAGGCAAATATCAGTTTTTTTAGGAGTATTAAGTATAATCAAGATAAAAGGTTTATTTGTGTCCATTCTAGGGTTTGGATTTGTTAACTGTGAAGAGTTCTGTGAAAATGAAAATAGTACATCAGTCATTCTCAACTTCAGTTTACAGTTTGTAAAATAAAATTTGGTGGTGAAGAACATCACTTAACAGAGCCACAAAGTGTAAGCACAACAGAGGCAACGAGAAATGCAGGGAGAGAAACCGAGACTGCCACGTGGAAAGACTTCTGCTTCTCTCACATCTATAAACAGTTAGTCCCCTTTAAAGATAAACACTTCGTGTTGCTCAGAAACAGAGCTTGCTTTGCTCTCCAAGCTACTGCAGTGTCCGTCGCATCTCTGAGTACTGACTACGAAGCTTCCCTCAACTTACTTTCAACTCAATTAACCAAGCTAACCAGGGCGAAATTACGTTGGCTTGTATGGTGGAGCTAACTGTATCTCTTGCTTTCTCTGATTTATCTCCACATACACACACAAGCTACCACACATCTCTTTGCTGTTCTCTGGCCCATGTCTTCTTGTAAGTGGTAAATAACAAAAAGGAATGTTAAGTGAAAAAAATCTTTTGATAAATCTGCATAAACATCACTTGGCCAGGCCTGCAACTGAAGAACATAATACGTTTGCAGACACATTAGGTCAGATTCAATAGCTTTATACAATGCAAAATACCTTATGGAAAACTAGAAAAGAAATCCTCATAAATAAAAGATTTATCTTTAATTATCTTTAGTTTAAAGTCAGATTGAGCCAATTAACGTATACCTTTGTAGGCTTCACTCATAGTTCTGTTTTAATCCATCTGCACTTTAAAAGCCTTTAAGACAAAAGCAAGTTCTTTCTGCATTCCCTTTGGTAAGAATGCTGACACTGTGTATGCTGCTCCAGGACTTGAGTGGGGTGTCTGACAGCTAACAATCACGTGGGATCTACTGATCTCCAAGTTCCCATTTCTCATTCTTGTCACATTATCTCCCACTTTCTTCACTCCATCTCCTGTCTTGTGCCCCTGGCTTTCTGTACATACATTTTACCATGAATTTATATCACTGTGATGCTCACAGACAGACTATTCTGTTGAAAAAAAGAAATGTTTTCAAATCAAAAATACCCAATCTCTCTATTTTCTCTCTCTTATATCTGTGCACCTCCTATCTTTATGGAGCATTCTCTTCATTCCTGATCTGTGGGGCCATATGGTACCAACCTGTTGTCTGTGACAGCCATGATTTGTCTTACTGGATGAGTGCCAGCTATACTTTGGTATAAAAGATATAAATTGAAGACATGTACCATAACTCAAAAGGCCCACAGTACATAAGCAACACATGAAACCCTAATTTATAACAGTAAAGGTTCTTAGAGGGTATAATGTGGAGCTCAGTTAGAGGAGCTTTTGGTCGATGATGAAAGAGTCTGGAGATAATCTTCACTTTAGCTTTATAATAACATTGGCAGTTTAGTTTATATTAAAGGGCTGACAACTTTGTAACCAAGTTCCATTCTAATGGCTGTGGTGTAACTAAAGCAGTAATGCAAGCAATTCTGTTTTTATGACCTCACACGTTACTAAAAAATGACTGTGCATGTAGTTCACAGTAGGAGGGAAAGAAAATGATGACCTTGCTGTGTGGCTACGAACCATGGAGAGTCTGTGAGTGCAGCTCCTCTCAGATATAGTGTTTGTAACAATGCTGTGTTTATCTATCTTTTACTAAAGACTTATCGGTTTCCATACTGACTCCCTTCAAAGATGACAAGACTTTTTTTTTTACAGATAGAGTCACAATGCTTGCGCAATATTTGGCAAAACCAGTAGACACGTAAGAACATTTGTCTTATTTTGATAGCCAACCAATTGTCGTCAGTTTTTTTTCTTTTACAAATATAATGTGGTTGTGAAATCTGCTGCTTCAAAATAGTATTGTGGTGAAAAAGTGGCATTTAAAGCATAATTTCCTTGTTTCTCATGATTTGCACACTCTATGCAAAACTGTCAGGGGTAACAACCTTGTAAGGTTGATGGAATTTGGCTGCTTTTACGCACACTTGAACCGTGTAGATAATGTTGTGGAACTGTTACTGCATTGCAGATTGCATCAACTTATATGGAAAAATGACTCCAGGTTCTTTCATTCAAAAATTGGCAGAACTATTATGGAATAAAATCTGAAGGGAGTTGTGTTTTGTCTTTATTTACCGATGCACACGTGTGTATATTCTTGTGTGTCTTCAACAAGGACAAAATCTACACACAAGGGTGAAAAGGTGCACAGTTTGTGTATACAGTACCCTCGTGGTTTGTTTGCAAGGGTTTTTGTGTATATCACTGGAAGTCCCTTGATCCTCCGTATGTTTTGGTTGGCCTTGTGAAGGGATGAAGCTTTGATTGAGCGTTGCTTTGATTCATATTAGAGGGGGGTTTATAAAGAGACAGTTGCTGATCTTGAGACACCCATAGGATGACCTCAGAGCTGCTCAGTTCACAGAAGAGCAATAAATTCTTGTGAGGAAAATGGGCAGGTGGCTGAATAGTTTGGTGGAAAGAAAATGTCACTGATGCTGCCACAGTGAGAGGTTCACTGTCTCTGGGGCTATGTAAACATGTAGGTACAACTAGGTGTCTGACTGGCAGAACATATTTGCCTTCATCTGTGGTGGTGACCCAAATTGATTTCTCAACCAATGCCAGCACATTTTCAGCCGTGCAATTCACCTGTTTTTGTGTTTTAGAGATTGTTACAGTTGCTTTGCCTGATCTAACTGGGATATTTTCTTTCACAGAGTAGGTTATTTTTTCACTCTCAATTGTTTGTCTGATTTAGCAGGATATCTTAACATTGTGTTGACAGATTCCAATAAAATGTGAAGTGTGATGTGTGATGGAATGTAAGATCATGGGCCAAGCAACAACTAATTCACATTTGAACAGTTTTGTAATTTTTTCATGAACTAACTTGAATGAAAAACAGTCAGGCACATGTGTCTTGTGGGTGTCACTATTTTGATTCCAAGATTGAACATATCAAAATATGTTCTACTTTTTAAATACAGTAATGACACTTACGTTATTTGTGCTGACTTGACCGAGGTATGCTCTCTCTGAGTGCTTAGCTGCCTCGCCCTGAATCTAAACTGCTTATACTGAACTATGAGCTAATAGTTTGATATGAAAACAGTACAGAATGGCAACTCCATTATGCTGTGAAGAAATATAATGTGCTTGGAAATTGTGTCGACAACATGTCACCTGTGTTTTGACGTTTGTGGCTGTTTGATCAGACCGTGACAGAATCCAAGAAATGACTTAAATAAGCTGGTGTTGGAAGGGAGGCACAAAGTCAGTCTATCAGAAGACTCATTTTATTTTACAGTCATGAAATGCAGACAGGGAATCCCCTCTGAGGTCTTTTGATTATTCTGTAAATGTGTGTAAATGGCGAATGTGGCCATCATCCAGTCCCATAGAAGAGTTTGCTGCAGTATCTATTGGTTTTCAGACATATGAAACACATCTCTGCTGTCTCAACTCTGTTTAAATAAAAGTGGATGCAAAAACCAAACAGATGGCTCATATATTAGAGGTATGAGGGATGAGGTGCGTTGAACTGAAAGTGATGACAGATTGATTTTGATAGAAAGTCAATACCAAATTAAACGAAAACAGGCACATTAAATAGGTAAAGCTGTCCACTTTGATGAAAAAACATTCTGTAACAACATTTAAAAGGAGATTATGGTACAAGGACTCAATACTCTCAGAGGAGTCAACACTGTTTCTAAGCATGGAGGTGATGGACAAAAACACATTGACAATATTCACCTGCTCAGTTGTTTGCTTGCTGCTGCTCTTTCTCAACACCCATTTGTCTTGATGATTTCACAACAGATATTGAAGATTGTCAAACTGCAGGTATACTGGGGATTGGAACCTTCGACAATGCCTCAAATTAAATTATGGATTAGGTTGACCTCTGCATCCCTACAGTAAGTCAGAGACACTTACAAGAAACACGATCCTGGTCGGCACACTTAATTTGGGACATTTAGGCAAAGTTAGAGAGATAGGGACTGGAAACAGGAAAGACCAATTAAACTGAACCGATGTTGCAACTCCGCATCTGTCTTTCTCTTTTCTCTGACCCACTGGACATTCTCCGTACTTCTCTTCATTTCTTCCTGTCTGTACTTTTTAAACACTCTTTTTAGTGACACAAGGGAAGCACACACATTCCCACACAGTTTTCTTTACATACCCCCTCTCTACCCTTACAATACCCCGAACAAGAAGTAGCTACGTGTTTCAGCAGATACCATAGTGACTGTCTGAAAAGTTCCACAGTGGTTGGCACTATAGGACAAGCACTATTAGATACAAGTGCCAGCTCTCTCTCCCTTTCTCTTTATTCCTCTTTCTCCCTGCCTTTGTGTCCTCCACCCTTCCCAGACATCTTTAACTGAGTGAAAAAGGCCTTTATTTCCCTAAACAACTCATTCTGGACTTGAAGGAGACGGACTGGAGATACAATCGTCTGAGGGTCTAAGTATAGAGCAAGAATAGCCATAATTCTATCAGAGAGACAGAGAGAGTTGGGTCCAGCCTGTCTGCTGGAGTTATTTCTATTGCTGGCTTTAGCTCTACACTATGAATCACATAAACACTGACAGCCAGGACAGTATTCATCTCTTAACTTGAACAGCTGAAACTAAATAAATAGTAAAACTCCTGCTTAAATGTTGTGTTGTTTAGGACACTTTTTTATGTTTTGACCAATTCCACTGCCATCTTACAGTGTCATTTTATTTCTCTTCATATCCCTCTGAGACATAAACAGCTTTCAGCAATCAAAATCAGGACAGCTAGAAGCCTGAGACCATTTGATTATGGATGTGTGTCTCCAACTAACATGCCACCCAAAATCAAACCAGGTTTTTGACTTTGACCAAATAAAACACAGTCATCTCATGAAAATATAAATATTCATGCCAAATATAACTGAAATGTATCATAATGTACTTTGGTACTTTTTGTTCTGCACTCCTTTCTACATCTTATGGATTCAGTAAAGCAGGAATTAAAGTTCAGGGGATATTAGCCCAGCTGGAAAGCTGATCCTGATAACTCATATATTAATCTGGACCGACATTTTATTTAGGTTTTAATTTGGTTCACTCTTACCGCTCTCATAGCATCATTTTCAGCTGCAGGGGGCAGCTGTTTTCAGTGAAAAAGCTTTAAAACCTCAATGTACGTAACCTGCTCAGCACCAAAAGCCACTAGCTGGTGAACATATTGGGGCCTTTAGCAGCTAAAGAGCCAGATACTTCCCTCTGAAGTTGGTAGAGACCAAAAACAGAACTAAAAGAAAGTGAGTATTGGACACATTTGCAGGTGGCCAGAAGCACAACTTCAAATGATTGATAATGTGGCTTTGTAACACCATTTCAACTAAAACAGTGATGTCAATGTTGTGTTCACAACTTGTTATGGGTGTGTACGGAAGAAGGCTGGATCCAAAAGCACGACAGAGCCAAGCACCGATTACTAGTCATGGGAGTTTATTGAGACAGTCAACAATCAGTGGGGTGGAGAGTGATCCGAGCCCAGAATTAAGAATCCAGGCAAGACGGTGAGTTGGGGCGGTGTAGGCGAAGCAGGTGGGCAGGCAGGTTCTGTGAAGGAGAGCAAACAAGTGATAGGAATAGCAAGGGAATATTCTCGACAAACTAACACACAACTAGAGCTGGCCAAGGCTTGTACCACAGAAGATACACAGACAATCTGGTGAATACTGCCGTGCTAGACTGGGGTAGATAACTGGTGGCTGATTGCGAACGAGGTGCAGGTGTTTGAGAGCACAGAGCAGGAGCCAGGAAGACCACACCCACCTGCAGACAGAAAGACTCACAGGGAAAAACAGACAGACAGGGACAATAGGATGGGGAAACAACAGAGAACAAAAGTTAAACAGAGGAGGGGGACCGCTGGACACAACACAACTTGTGGCCAAAAAACGATTTATTGCAGGTTTTTAAACATTATGAATTTCACAGTACATAAAAATATATCAGGTTTAATTGATTTAATTTCTACAGGATGGGTTTACACCAGTAAACCAGTAAAGTTGTGCAAAATAAGTCCATAAAACCTGATAAAAAATGTGGTTTTTAAAGTCACAAACCACAATGTGAACAGTTCATAAAAAGAAGTACTCTGAGAACACCAAAACCATCCGCTCACACACACTGAGTTTACAGTAATCCACCCATGTGTAAATGACAGGGATTGTGTAATTATAGTTGTGTTAATATGACATAATGTTTGATCCATATACAGATGTGCGGGGGTTTTCTACAGACCGCCCAGATGAAACCACGCAGCTACACCGTGTCCCTAGCAAAACATGAGCTCATCTCCACATTCAGACTTATGACTCAAACTTGGAGCTTAAAAGCTGCTTCGTGTGCATTCTAGGGTGAAGATTTCATGTTCTTCTTCCAGTTCACCACATTAAATTGAGATTTGCAGCTGGGAAACGCCATTAGCCTACTTGGAGTAAAACGTAGGTCATGCTCACTGCACCATGAAGGCCCGGATTGTGTCACATAGGATGTCAAACATGAAGAAGTGTACCAGATTAACTTAAGTGCTCTCTCATCATCTTATAATCTAAAACAAATACAAAGAGTGATTTGCAAATGGTTTTTCACTCATGTGTGCTACCTTTGGGTAAAGAGCCACAGGTTTTTTGAGTGAAACGATAAAGCTCACCTATTGGGTGAATGATCATTTGAGTTGCCATTGTTGGCCCTGCTCTGAGGAGATGGCAGCCACCCAGCCAACATAATTCCATTGATTAGTTTGAGGGCAGAGGTTTTATGTTACCTCATCTAAATGTTATTTCAGAGGCCATCCCACCCTAGCACAGCACTTGAAATTTGATTTTAATGTTGTCTCTTGCTTCTGTGGCGAAATTGCTCAAAGGTATGTGTGGGCTCAATGGTGAAATCTGGGTGAAAAGGAGATTTATAATGATGAGAATCGAATTCAAATGTCAAACTGTGGGTCTTGTAACAACTTAGATGAAGGATCACATAAAGAGCAGTATAACAGGTTAGGCCTCATGCAAGGACAATGACTGTAATAGATGTTTATTGTCAAAAACAAAACATAAAATAGATACAAGATTGCATGTGTAGTGCATTGGACATATAATAACAATTTACATGATAATATTTCCATATTCACACAGTATAACACAGTATGCACAACACTGTGGTGTAAACTTTCACTTTCAGACAGTTAGTCAGATCCTTGGCAATACATGTAAATGAATGGGAGCAGGATCTGTAGTCCAGATGCACTGACTCACTGGGCTGCTGATTGATGCCCAGGAGAAGAAGAACAGAAAGTGTCAGTGTGTACCTGTCTTTCTGCCTTAAGTCATATTCACTTCAAAAGGTGATTTATCGGTAACCCCCACCCAGCACTTTACAATACCAATAGCATATGCTTGGGAGCTATTGTATTCATTTATCAGTTGAATAAAGTACTGTACTATCCATTAAAGCAAGCAGATGAGAAAAATTTGAGAAGTGGACGACAATTCATAGCAAAACAGTAATATAACCGTAGTTCATCCCTCTCTCTCTACATTCTCTAACACACACTCATGTAGTTACACACATGCAAATACTTCCAGTGCCACAGAAACTTTCCATGCATTTTTACATGCATGGACATAAACTGATTCAAGATTGGTGTTGGACCCGAAAGAGGCCTCCAGTCACCTGCTGGTGCAGGTGTTCAACTCTCTCTCAGTGGAGCTATTGATGGCTCAGGTTTATAAATTCTGCTTTTTGTCAGCACACTTCTCTACCACAAAGACATACTATCTCTTAACAATCTACATATTTCTCAGGACTGAGCCATATGCTGATGTGACTGTGACCTGTGTATTCCTGAAAGTAGCACAGGAAATGAATTTTCACAATATTTTCCCTTTAAACACTGAAACGAAGACCATGTGGCTTCTGCAGTGGCTTTTACAAACAAAGAAACAAAATAAATTTTGATCATCTACATGGACATCTTCAAAGCAGCTTCTGTGATGATATTCCAGGAGCCATAAAGTTCAGATCCCAAATTCTGGAGAGGTAAAATATAGAAAGTTTTTGTCTTACAGCTTTATCTGGCTCACCACAGAGAGCAAGCACCTCAATAAACCTATGCTTATAGAATTTAAATTCAGACGTATTCTGTAAAAGTGCAGAAAGTAAAAAGGTGTGAACTTTTATTGGTTGCTTTCAAATCAAGCCACTTAGAAGTTTCCATATGTAGCAGAGAGTCATCAAATAGAGAGAAGCACCAAAAGTATGAAGTCAAGACCATCTGAGACATCATTCAGTTTAGCCACTGACATTGGTCCAATTACTGAAAATTAGAGTGCAATTGTTATACAATTACATTTTTCATCCTCAATCATCAAGTCAAGCTGCCTCAACTATGAGAACATAAGTCAAACAAGAAGATAAATATGGTCTTCTGTGTTGGTTTGGCTTTTGAAAGGCAGAGCATTTTCCACAGCTAAAACCAAACAATCAGAACAACAACTTAAGGCCCATAATGGGGCAGAAAAATGCTTCAAATAGTCCAAAACTTGATGCTATGATTGCTCAGCACAAGCCAAGTATCTTGGTGTGTGGTTTTATATAGTATCTGAGCATATTGTTAGTTAAAATTAGACAACACAACATGAAGATAGCTCTATTAAAACCAGTTGGTGTTGGAAGCAACACAGTGGTGTGTGGAGTTACGTGAGAGATCAAATCCATCTAAAACAGAAATGTTGCTTTCCTCTAACACTAAGCCCAGCATTCCCATGTATCATCATTAGCAAGCATTTATAATGATTTTCTAGGAAAATGACGATGTTAAAAATATTATATTAAATAATATAATAATACTAATAATACATTTTATTTGTAATGCACTTTACATTTAAGACAAACCTCAAAGTGCTACAGGTAAGATCATAAAAGCAAGATAAAAACATCAGTTTAAAATACACATAAATAGTGCAACGACATTACTGTGCAATATATATTTGATATGTATTTATCGTCTGATCATGACCAAAATACTAAACTGCTTACACTGCTCAGCTCAAATGAAAGTACACATTTGTATCATATCCAAACACATACTGCTGGCACTTTAACTTGTGTGGCATTCACCTTCAAGTAAATCTAGGGCAAATATATCCATGTCAATTACCTCACCACCCTTACTGTTGTTCAGTGGTTGAGTCAGGCCTGTGTGTCCCCTCATAAGCCTGATGCAGAAACTTGGTACAGTAGCTCGCATAAACGGAAGCCAGCGAGCTGTCTGCCAAATGAGACCACTTGTTTGCTTGGCATTTCCATGGTTTCCATGGCCAGGGGTTTAAAAGAGGCGTGTGCGTATGGTTGTGTGTGCTGGTGAGAGAGAGTGATTGCATATAAGAGAACCTGCTTTTCCTCAAAACTCGGAGCATGCACATGTATCTGTTTCCTGAACATGTCACATATTTGGGCATGTGCACGTGTGTTTGTACCTTCTGTTGTCCAGTCTATGGCTTGTACATGCTTGTTTGTGTGTGCCTTGAACTTTCATATGCCAGTGGGCTTGTCTAAATGACTATCCCATTTGGCCTACTGAGTTGCATGATGTCTAATTCCTCTTGTGCCCCATGAGACCATTCGGGACATGAATTCATTCACTGGCTCGTTACTCTGAAATCCCAATGACGCAATACTTTCCGGCAGGTTCAGTTTGTGCATGAAAGTGGTTCCCTTTCTGGACAGACACTACACTGGACCCATTGTGTTCTACACTGACATGAATGCTTACTTGACCATTTTATTCATTTGCGATTCAGGCTGGGTAATGACCATGAACAGTTATAATGGGTGGCAAAGCTCTGAGGCTGGTGGTAGAAACATTCAAGATTCAAGAACAGTGTTTTTGACATACTGAATTAATGTTTTGTTTCGGAATTAATTTCTAAATCAAAGGGCAGTGGTGACTGTTTTTATCATTCATTTTTTATTAGATGTAAGTACTTTACCTTTTAAGTGCCTCTTAACTGGGCGTGTCAAGGCGTTCACCTACTTCACTGACCAAGGAGCCTTTGTTGGAAGATAAGAGCCTTCATTGTCTGAGTGACCCTGAGAATTTGACTTAGACCAAACAGTGAATAACGCCACATTGATTACAACATTCACAGACCTTGACCCTGCTTTATCTTATTTCCAGCTGAGAAGAAACTAACAGATACTGTGTTCCAAGTAGAGGGTTGGGAGAGGTTTAACCTGTTTTGATTGGTGGAGACGTTTCCGATAAAGAAGATACATGGCATGAGGAAGCTTTTTGCCACAACCTTTGCAAGTAGACATTGTTGGACGAGAGGTGTGCAGAAAGACTCCAATGGCAAATTCCTGCTCCTTGACCTCTGATGTCATTAACAGGAAAGGATTGTTGAGAGGTTGCTATGAAAACAAAACAACAAGGCTGACCCTGAGAAGTATCAACCTCTTTGCTATCATAGCACTGAAGGAAGGTTAACGAGTGCATCCCCTATTGTTTCAGCAGCAGGCTGAAAATATGTTGTCGGTGAACATTTCTCCCTCTATGTTCTGGGCACTATGAGTTCAGTATAACAGATTTCATCTTTCCAGGATCATCATACTAGAAATATTATCACGTCATGTCTGAACAAGTGACAGGATGTGAATTATTTTATAATCCAGTTCATCAGGTTTCAGTGCAGAGCCAGAGCTCAGATGCAGTTCACCTTGATCCTTTCTTCTTCAAATCGCTCCACCATCTCATTTAAATGAAGTGTTCATTACCACTTCTGGTCTTTTTAAAGATTTTAGGGGGGTTCCCTTTATTTATGCTTAAGCTTAAGACAGACAGGAAAAGCTAACTGCCACCCCCCCAGCATTAGACTCTCATCTAGTCTGGGTACCTCATCTAATAATGTTAAACGTGTTAAACCAGGTGTACATATTGACCCAGAATGGTCTTTGAATGCTCAAGTGACTAAAGTGATGCAGTCCTACTTTAAAACTGAGACATTTAACCAAAATTAAATTATTCCATTCATCTGCAGATCTAGAAAATGTCATGCATTTATCTTATCTAGACTCGACTATTGCAATGCGATTTATTCTCGTATCAGCAGGTGAAAAATCCAAAGACTACACAATACGCTGCTGCCAGGCTTTTAACCTAGCCTACATTAGGCTACTAAGAAAAGCAACCGTATTACACCAATGGAAGTGATTTTAAGATTTAACTCCTTGGTTTTTAAAGCCTTGAACGGTCAGGCTCCTTCCTACAATGGTGATCTGCTAACTCCCTATTCTGTGGCAGGGCCTTGCTAATAGCTCCAACATATCGCTTTGTCACTAAAGGTGACCAGACCTCTGCTGCCTGTTCCTCAAAGAAGAAGCCTGGCTGTGGCTTGGTAACGTTACTGTAACTGGATGTATAATAAGACCCTTGCTTCCAATTTTGCCCAGCGGCCACTTGTGGAAAAATTCCCCTGCTGCGGCCCAAAGCGATGTTGTGATGTCGGTCCTCTCACCTATCTCCAGGTAAGACATGTTTAAGTAACTGACCATTACTGGCATTAGTAACTGTAATGTGACTTCTGATTTTGATATTGTAATGCTATATACTTGTTGCTGCAAAAACGAATTATATGTTGCCAACCAAAGTAGGATGCAAACATTAGCTAGCTAGCTAATTAGCTAACGTTAACTAACAGAAGTTGCATGCAGAGTGTATTCTACTTAAGCCTAACCTAATTTTTGAGTGTGGTGTTCATGCTGAAAAACTTTACTTTTAAATGGCCACATGTATACTAAAATGACCAGAGTGTTGATGGATATTTTTGACACAGCGGGGAAATCACAGGTTGAATTAATTACATTAATAAAGTCTTCTAGCCATTAAGGTAACGTTAGAGCCACGTGTTGTGCCTTGTTCACTGGTTGCTGATTGCCATATCTGTGCGTTAAAAAGCTTTTAAAAGCAGTTTTGCCCCACAATGAAATGCACAAAATACACACTGAAAATTAAGATGTTACAGCTGAGAAAAGGAGTTTAAGGTTAGACTGTTGTGCTACAGCTGAGGAAAGTTTTCAGATTTCAAATGGTGTTCTAGAGTTGCAGCATGACTGATCAACATCACTGTACTTTCAAGTAATTCATCTTAGACAAGGTTGTTTTTACATTGCCCAAGGAGTTAACTGTTATTCCCATTAAAATCCACCAGTGCATTTTGTGCTCCCATATAAACACAATATACACAGTTAACAATATATACACACACACTGGCAATGTGTTACCACACATCAGCACTATCTTTCTTGTTAAAGTATTGGAGTTGTGGCACTGTGTTGTTTATATTATGGAATTGAGACACAGAATATGCCCAATGACAAAGTAAACACAATTTCAGTCTCCTCATAGTTAAAGGATAAAAGTTTTTAAAAATTCTAGATTTATCCTTGACATAGCCTAAATATTTAAACTGAGGAGTATCCTGCTATAAGAAAGGGACCAAAGTATTTTCTCATATTACCCACTGAATGTGGGTTAGTATATTAATGCTCAGATTGTGGTCTACTCCCTCATCTGGCTGGTCTGCAAGACCTATACAGTAAAATTCTGAGCCTGAATAGAGGATATAAGCTGCAGCTGTGGAAGCAGCAGGCTGTCAAACAAAAGTAAATGGAGTCATTCTCAAAATCAAGGCCAACTCATTGGACTGCTACAGTTGTAACCCAATTTTTCCCAGGCCACATGTTCTCAATGCAGGGCGTAACACAGAGGGGGAGAGGGGGAGAGAGGGAGGGTGACAGGGAGAGAAAGTTGGAAAAGTGTTATTCCACATGACCTAAGTGTAAAGTCAGTTTTAAATGTTGTGACTGTGGGTGAGGGTTGGCATGTATTGTAGGATGGTTCTTATGGAAGATTGTAGTGTGCAGTGGGAATCCCCCTTTGGAACCACGCAGCACGAAACCACAGGGAGCAAACCTTTTGAGAGATGGAGAGAAGGATGATGGGGTGTAAGGTAGCAAGAAAGATAATGGTCCAAGTTTACGGGTTTATGTTTTATTTTAGTATATTTTATTCCATGTAAGAATATAAATACTGTTACAAGAATTTCAGAACATTAGTTTTGAACACAGTTTTCTTTAAAGGTACAATGTGTAAGAATTGATAATACTGTCCACCTGTCAAAATCATACTCAAACCCAAAAAGTAGCAGGGCAGCATATCACACGTCAGGCCATAATTGCAGCTAACTAGTGTTAGCAGTTAATTTAATTTTACTCAGGCATACTTTGTGTAAAAAGATGTTATCTGATAGCTATACAGACAGTTTACCATTTTCATCTTGGCCACAGTCCATATTTGAGCTTGTGTAATGGGCTTAGCTAAAGGTTTGCATAAGTTATCCAAATGTATTAATGACCATGCAACCCTTCCTCTAAAGGTATCACATTCAAATCAGAAAAACTGGATTTTCAAGGTCTGCATGCAGATAACAGCAGTGTTTAGTTGCATGTTGCTGCCACCCTGTGGTCAAAATAGGGAATGAGTCTGTTTTTGGATTACTAGTGCATGCTTATTATGACATGAAATTGGAAAAATATATTTTTTAAAAAACATTCTTTAAAGTCTCAACTCTCAATTGGTGTAAAGCAATCTTCCCACTGTAGTTATTGATCATATGGTCTGCAAGCCATTGTTCAAATTCTTTATTTGTTGTTGCAGCCTACGTGGTTATATGGACTGTACCATGATTTGACAGTTGGGGTGGAAACCATGCTCTGCCAGACTGAAATGAACAAGAAGTGATCAAAGATAGACTGATTATTGTGTTCTCCTTTCTTGACCAATATATGGTTAGGGCCTTTGGCTCCATCCTGTGGTCAGTGATGGTCACTACATTACTTGCATGTCAAACTTGAGTAACTGAAAACACAGTCACTACCAGAGATTCCAGATGTCATCCATGAGCTATGCTTTTCCATTACTAAATCACTGACCAACTTTTTAATTACAAACCAGTGTAGAGCAAAACCCTCAAATTCTCTTTCCCATTTACCTAAAACCAGTGTTTATATTTATTTATTTATTTATATTATATTTATATCTTTATATTTGACCATGGTTTGATGGTTTGTATTATAAAATGCAGACAAGAAAGTCTTCATTATACAGTGTATTTATTTGAAAATCTTTCAAAATGCCACACACAATTACAAAACAAATCATTGAAAATAAAAGCATTAATAAAAGAGCTGTTGCATTTGAAAATGCATAAATGCAAGCAAACAAATTGTGCAAAATTAGTATTTAGCTCAAAAGTAGTATGTTCAGTTTACTGTGAATATTTGTCCCAGTATTGACACGATTTTTACAAGTGTGAAAAATATAAATAGGTATAGTTTACTGTTCATTATATATAAAATCTCTAAATAGGATTCATCCAGCATAGTACATTGCATATTTTAAAATACTATTCAATTATTAATATAAGTATACAAATGTTTAAAAAACCAAATGCAATTAAAATTATGCAACACCATAATATACTGTTCAGTGGGAAGTGAAAACAAAATTCTCAAATATTTATGTTCCATTGTTAACTGTGTGTGTGTGTGTGTGTGTGTGTGTTATTATTCTGTCCTGTTTGTATATATCATGAGCAACTATTCAGCAAATATTCATTGTTATAGATTCGGGTATGGTTGTCCTTGTATGCTTCATCACTCTAACATCTGAGTAGACAATTTCATCTTCAGCGTTATCTGAAAGAAGTGAGAAATGAAGTTAATATTGTGTGGTTAAGTTTTTGACACTTGTCAAATCAGTCCACGTTCTTAACTGTCCTATCACAGAATGATAACACAACTTAAATAATCAAATTTGACACATTTTTCATTTTGATGGATATAAGCAATTTAGGTCTTTCCATATTGATTTTCGTGGTGCACTAAATTTAAAGTAGGTATATCAAATGTAGAAAGATGCTATCAAATATCTATAAAACTACAGTAGCCTATCTTTGTAAAATTATTTTCAGGATGTCAAATAATACTGTACATATACTAATTCTGCATAGATATCAGTACGGCCCTCAGTGAGAGAGAAAGTAAAGAAAATATTCTTACCTTCACTAACAGTTATGGGACTTGTTTTCTTGTTTAAGTGTTTGATACCAAGAAACAGAGCCACAAATAGAAGCAGAGTGGCGCCACTTGCTATCACAGCCACAGTCACATGAGAAGAAAGAGAAATGGAACCTAAAAATACAAACATCAACTCACATTAGATATTGAAGTGATGTAGATTATGTCATAGATATCATTCTGTGGGCTACTGTAGGGCTACTGTATATATGCATTATGCTGTACATACAGTATCTAAAAGCCAACATGTCACATAAAGTTTGTTTTTTTCTTATTAAATAAAATGTGAACTGACAGTAAGGACATTAAATACAAAAGGAATCCTACATTTTGTTATTGTAAGAAAATGAATAAATAAATAAAAATAGAATTTTATCATTCCTTGAAACACTACCGTCACAGCTTGTAAGGCGGATAACTGTTTCTTCTCTGCTGACATTATTTCGAACATTACACATCAAGTTTCCTGTCAGTTGACCGTGTAAGCTGATGGCAACATTTGAAACTATGGGTTTGTGTTGTTTAGCTGTACTCCCAGCCAGTGACAGTGTGTCCACTGTAGATCTGCTCAGGGACTGGCTGTGGCCTCCGGTCTGCATCAGTAAGAGACCGTCCAAACTCAAAATTAACTTTACTCCATCTCCCTCAGAGGAGCAGGTGATGTTCATCTGTTCTGGTGTCAAACACATCTGTGTCACAGCTGGCTTTGACACTGGAGCTGTGAAATAAACATATAGTCACACATATGTACATGCAGTACAAAATGCAACATAATAGCAAACTCCGCAAACGTGTGTGTGTGTGTGTGTGTGTGTGTAAGTAAATGTATGCTGCTAATTTGGAGAAACCACTCAATAATTAATTGTATAAAGATAAAAATATATCTATTTTCTGTGGCTGAAATGTTAATTGGTGATATAGTATGCTGAGGTGAATAGTATTTTGAAACTGTCAATTGTATGCCATTTACAGGGAAAATATGTCTGTTAACCGACATTCTATAACGTTGTAAACACATTACATTTGTGAGAACTTGTGAGAAAACTGTTAAGCATGTGTAAGAAATGTGTACAACATTCCTAAAATCTTAATAATTGCAATAGATATTGTAACTTTTTGTATTTTACAATTGACTTTTTGAAACTCCATTAGACGTCATTGACCCTTTTACATTTTGCATTATTTGAAATCTCTGTTAGTCTTTTAAATACTTTTTTGGGGTCTAGGACATTTGTCTACATTGGTAATGACCACATTTTGTATTTTAGAGAATCATTTTTACAATTTTAATGTTTTTGAAAATCCTACCTTGTAGTTCTAGATGCATGTTGGTTTTATTCAACAATCTACCATCAGAGCCAAATGGTTCCAGCTGGTAATCCCCGGAGTCTGTCTTTCGTGCATTATCCAGCTTAAACGTTCAATTTGGGAAGTACGTAGAGCGACTGGTGTGTTCCTCAGGAATAATAACTGTCATATTGGCTATATTTAAAATGGTAGATGCCCCTTTCCTTCTCAATATTAATTTTTTCATATTTGTAGGCAGATGGAAAAATAGTGACTCCCCAAGTGCTCCAAAACAGTTTGGAGCTCCTGTAGGTTCAGATAAATCGCATTCCATAGACTCTAAGAGAAGCAAGAACAACAAAAAAATTTAAATAGCTTCTTTTAAAAATGCTACATACCAATTAGCATTGCATTTCAGTAGGTAAAAGGAAAACATATTTGACTATTGTAACTAAAATATCTTTTGTATATATACTGTATATCATGTTTCAAGCAGCAACAATTCAAAGTCATAGATTTACTGTGAATACGTTTTTAACCTATTCTTAATTGCAATTAATGCGATTGTTCTACATTTTCATGTAAAAGCATAATTTGCATTAAATATTTGATAAAGGCTTCAGTTATTGGCAAATAAACAAAGCATTAGCAAATGGTTCACATAAACGTATAATGTGATAAACCTAAAATACTGCATGAATAAATATGTAGTTGTGTTAGTCAACACACCAATGCTATTACTACAGTTACCCTGAAGTGTACCTTTTGCCAGAGCCGTTTGCACCAGAGCCGTGAAAATCATGTAGATGGAAATCATTTTTCTGTTGTAACACAATCAAATTACCTTTTTTAAAACATGTTGAATTCACTTGTATGCAAAACTATCAACACAATATAAGACATTTAGTTTTGTTTTTTAGTTTAAATTGTAAAACTCACTTTAATAATGTTTGAACAATACAGATTCCATGCATATATATCTGCATAATTAGAAAATGGTTTAAGTCAGTTATAAGAATTCAGCCATTCCATCTTTTAGAAATTGTAAAAATAATGCAGATTAATGAATAAGTGATACATTATTAAACATTCAGCACACTTTAGCTCATCTGGCTTAAATTCAAACAAATTTTACTCACCACTTTAACAGTAGGTCTTCTTTGTAGCCTATTGACTAGACTGTAAATTTCGCACTGACAGGGGGTGGGTTTTTTTCTGGTCTTTAGTTCTGTGGGGAGAATTGAGGAAGAGGATATGTGCATTCAGCAAAGCACTATTGACACATAGCTGCTTATCATTTTTGTATTTACATGTACTCTGATTAATTACAAATTTACAGATGTATTAATATGTAGTATACAGAAAACAACTGCTGACAAAAACTAAAAATTCTCAAACTTAAACCATTTAATAGTGGCACTATTTGGTGCAGAAAGTGGGTATTCTCCACTATTTCATTTCACTTTTCTGAATTGTCATGCATTTTGTGAGCTGTTATGTAGATGGCACTTAGACTACCTCATTGACTTTCTGCAGTTACAACTTATGGCACAGAAGATGATCTTAATTGATAATATTGTTGGAAATTGAACACATTAATATGTAGTGGAGAGAGGGGTGCTTTATATCCATGGGGTCTCCTTTTATTTTAGTTACCAGGATGTGCCAATATCTCTCTAGGATAGATTAAGTCCTTTAGTAAAGACACTTCACATAGACTGCATGTCAGAAAAGATGCCATACAATGGACACGAAACACACAGTTGAAGACAAAGTAAAAGGAAAGTTTTCCTCTTATTAGTTCTAGCTTTCTGGAATAAGGAAGCAGAATATATGGAGAAGGTGTGTACATTAGTGTAAATTAGTCTGTAATTTGGGACAGAGTTTGAAGTGAATCTGTGACGTAACTTCTACATTTTATAAGTTATCATTGACTGTAGATCAGGGAAACTTGCATGTAAATTCAAGTATTTGGTATTACAGAAGAGATTGTAGTTTTTCTCTGATTTACCTCGGACAATTGCATTATTCCAATTTTACATATGTGTACATCTTTTCTAATGAAATTCTAGTGCTTCATGTGGGTGTGTTGGTGTCAGACAACAACTCAACAGCACATTTATATATATATATATATAGGTACAGGTATATAGGTTATAGGTACATGTGTTATCAACATCTCTACAGTTTCCTCTATAAACCCTACAGTACCTGCAGTGTGCTCACAGGAGATGATAGTAATGGGGGAAAAAACAGATTGTCCTGCTGATTCTGGAGTTGTCACTTCATGAATCTTTAAAAGATTTTGTGTGAATCATATTAAAACATAGAATCAGGTATAAAACACAAGAAATTAAAACACTTGGTGTAACATTTTCGTTTCCAAACTGACTGACTTGTTGAGGGCAAGAATTTTCTCCTTTTTGTAATCAAATATCTGAATGGTTCTTACGTCCATGTATATAAACCTTTTTATGTTTTTATTATTCACGTATTTTTGCAAATGATACTACAAACAAATAAGCACTTTCTGCCTCTGAACATTTAACCACATGGTAATTATTTATAAACCATGTGCACAATTGTTTGCAATGTCAGTGTTTGTTAGAGGAAAGTAAAAGTAACACCTAGGCATGATAAACTTGTGACTAAGGTTGTCAACACAACAAGAACGGAAAAGGATGTGTAGACCACAACTTCTGTTCTCATCTTCTGCTTCAGTGGCTTAACAGTGTTTGTATATTTTAATTGCAAATAGAGACTAAAAGATCAGAGAAAGAAAGCGTGAGTGAGATGTCCTATTCGCAATGTTATGTTAAATTTTAATTAACATTTAAATTTAAAGTATTTCCTCACAAAGACATAAGTGCAGCAACTGAAATAGAGGATGGTCATTCTGTATTTTCATTAGATCTGTGTCAGGATGAAAAAACCTTTTTCTGCAAAGTGTACTACAAATAAGCATTAACATAACATTGCGAATAGGACATCTCACTCACGCTACAAATAACCTGCCTCTCAACATGTAATCACATGGTATTTATTTCCAAACCATGTACATGATTCACTACAGTTTGTTAGAGGAATCTTAAAGTAAACGTATGTCTAATGTTGTTGACACAATGAGAAAGGAAAAAGCTGTGGACCACAACTTCTATGTTCTCAGTCTCTGCTTTATATTGTGGTGTGGACCCAAATGCAACGCTCAAGATTAACAGGTTTTATTAGGGGAAAGAAGGGGTTGAGGGACTGGAGTTGAGGGAGAGGTAGATGCTGGGGAAACACAGGCACGGGGAACCAAGGAGACTGAGACCAGAGAGCCGGGGGACACTGGGGGCCGAGGAAGAGAGGAGGCATGGGAGAACAGATCAGGGGGTTGGTGGAGGAGTGTGGTGGCAGGCTGACTGGGGGGGGCACGAGGGAGAGCCGGGAGGAAGCCGCGGGGGAAGTCTGAGAGGACAGGTGAGCGAGCCCAGCTGACTTGACAGAGGACGAGGGTGAGTGAACCTGGCAAGAGACAGACAGACAGGGTTAGTGACTCAGGGAAAACCAAGAACAGGGAAACCGATCATGCAGGTTTCACGAGAGCTTGAGTGATCAAGTGGCACCGGGTTAGGAGCAACAACGATCAAGCAGGGGTTGACTGGAGAACCGGGGTAGAAGTACTGTTGGAGATGAGGCTGATTGCTGGCAGGTGTGGCAGGCAGAGGAGGTGGCTGACGAGGTGCAGGTTGGCTGGGCCCAGGAGCGAAGGGGGAGAGCACACGCAGGGGAGGAGACACAGGGAGGCAGGCAGGGCACAGGAAAAAAAACAGAAGACCAGGGGAAAACAGAATCCCCAGCAAAAAGGGACAAATAAACAGGACACTCACCGTCAGCTGGGCTGCCACCACAACACTTCAGCCACAATGACAGACCAGTGTGTGTGTATGTTTAAGTACAAAAAAAGAGTAAAAGATCAAACAGTGAGAGAGACTCATCTTGCCTCTGGTCTTAACATTAAAAGACAAATTTCTTTTAGTTGTGTGTGTGTGTGTGTGTGTGTATGTGTATGTGTGTGTATGTGTGTGTGTGTGCGCATCTATATATATTATTACAGAGACATGGCTACACCAGGATATACTTGACCACAACGTTTCCATCGATGGCTTTGTCGACTGTTCAGGCAGACAGGGACTGCACCAAGAGTGGTAAGTGTCAAGTGCTTGGTGTTCTAATTAATAACAGATAGTGTAATCCTGGTAACATGACGATAAAATAACTTATCTGTATTCTCAGACATTGAACTGCTTCCTGTGGGACTCTGACCATACTATCTGCAACGGGAAATTTCACATGCCATTGTTGTAGCTGTTTACATTCCGCCTTCTGCCAACCAGATACCAGCATGTAACGTCATTCACACCTTACGTCATTCACTAGTGTTGTGTTTATATTTTTAAGAAAGCAAGCAAAGTTTGAACTCCTTTTGCAGCTTTATAGGTGAATAACTGTTTCATCTCTGCTGACATTGTTCCAAACATTACACAGTTTCCAGTCAGCTGACCGTGTAAGCTGAAGACAACATTTGTAACATTGGGTTTGTCCAGCCACTGACTGCATGTTTGCTGTCCAGCTGCTTGGGGACTGGCTGTTTTTTGTATCAGTAAGAGACTGTCCAAAGTCAAAATGAACTCTACTCCATCTCCCTCAGAGGAGGAGGTGATCATCTGTTCTTGTGACAAACACAACTGAGACACAGCTGGCTTTGACACTGGAACTAGAAGACAGAGTAACTCACATAGTATACAGTACAACATGCAAAGTAAAATCTACTACCAGTTCTGTAATGTATCTCTCTCTCCCAGTTTTTACTGTCACTTTCTACTGCCAAAACTATAATGAACATAAATTTATCATTAAGTTGGATCTGTCAATACAGTAAAGGCTTATTAATAACAGACACCTTAATAAAATACACACGTACACACTTATTTTACATTGAGAAGTCTAAGATGAAGCCGTAAAGTGTTGTTTTTCAAAAAAAAAAATTCAGTTTCATTTTATCTGAGCTGCCAGCTTGTATTCTCATTTTATTTCTTCTTTTAACCTGCTTATTTTAATATTTTCTTATTACTATATTTTAATTTTATTTCCATCATGTATTCCATCATTCACTGTGTATTTTCAGAATCAGCTTTAGTTGCCAGGTATGTGTAAACATAAGAGGAATTTTAGGATTGTACATTGCTCACGCTGTGCTTACTCATACAATGATACAATAACACAATAATAAAATCAGACACAGGCTACAGTATAGAGAACACAAATATATACACACTATAAACAAAAACAATACAGATTGATAATAGTGCAGAGAGCAGAGTGCAAAGGATGCAGGAGTAAAATTATTATCATTATTGTGTACATGTCGGAGGTGGATGTGATATACAGGTACGCAAACATGCATACATGGACACATGTACACAGTGCGATGGAGCATAATGCAAATGATGCTGGAATAAATGAATATTATGTGCAGGTATTATGTACTTGAGGTTAGGTGGATTTGGTATACAGTATATACAATATAGAAAATGATAATATGAACAGCTCTGAAATAGAAAATGATGAAAAAATAAGAAACCAGTAAACAGGTGGCTGATTACAGACAGAGTTACTGGGTTATTGCACAGGAATTGTTCCTGACACTGTGAGTCACAAATCAGCTGTACATCCTTTGCTGGGCCTTGTTGATGATGGTGTCAGTGTTGGGCTCCCACTTTAGGTCCTGTTATATAATGGATCCCAGAAACCTGAAGGATTCCACAGCAGACACAGGGCTGTTGAGTACTGTAGCGACAAGTGGCGGGAAGCAGCACGAACACGTGAAAAATAATCTATATGTACAGCCCTACAACAGAAAGACGTGTGTAGTAACCTAAGGTAAGCGTATTGTGGCGATCGGCGCCTGTGTCACACACACAGCCACCAGTCAGCTCAGAAAATATCTGTGAAACGGCGTTTCAAACTAAACGCACAAGTCTGAAAGAGGCCTGTTATGACCTGCGTCATATTGGTTTGGATGTGAGTCTCAATGATGTGTATTTCTGCCTGCTGTTACCCTCCCTACTTTAGGGAGGAGCTGTTCTGTTTGTCTGTGTTACAGATGGTGGACAGGGGATTGGGCTGGAGGATTTGCTGTATAAAGGGACCTGTGTGGAGGCCGCGTGCTCTCTGCTCCCTTTCCCCTACCTCCCCAGCCAGACAGGGTGTTCTGGTAAAACCTCCTGGTGTATTATAGCTTACCCTTTGTTGTATTTCACCTATGTGCTGGAAGTTAGCGGTGTAATGTTGGAAAACAGTAGGGGAGAGCTGCCATTTATTTTGAATATTGTTTTCTCCTGTTTTCTGGCCAGGGAGTCAGGTTAAGTATTTGTTCTTTCCTTTTGTATTTTACTTTGTTGTAGGATTAATTATTGGGATGGGAAAAGGTGGTTTTGTTTGTTGTTTTGGCCTAGCTCTGCCTGATGTCTTGGTTTTCTATACCATTTGTGAATAAATCTAACATTAACCGTCAGAATATCCCGTAGCCCTTTGATGATTTATGGGGAGTGGGGAAAAGAGAGGAGACATCATGTTGCGCTCAGGCTTCCCCTAGGCCGGGCGTAACATATTTGGGGGCTCGTCCGATTTTTGTGTGTGTTTTCCAAGTACTACTTTATGGCGTTGCTTATGTTGGTGAGTATATTTTGCATACTTCTGGTTGACTGTATCGTAATGAGCACAATGGAATTCGACTTGGATAGTTTTGCAAGGAATCCCACACTACAACAATTAAATAAATGTAAGAAAGTAGATTTAATGCTGATCGCTAATCTGTTAAATGTCAAAGCACCATTGAATACGAGAAAAGAGGAGCTGAGGCAGCTCTTGGAAGAAAAACTGGGGGAGATGAGTTTGTTTGCAAGTCAAACCACTGAGGGGGTCGGGAAATGTGATGTGGAGCTTGGTGATTCAGCACAATCCGTCACACCCGTTGCCACAGATCCTCCTATTTCACCGGGAATGTCTGCTGAGGAGCTCCGGCTGACACTCTCTATTAGGGAAATGGAGATGAAAAATCGGCGGTTAGAGGTGGAGGCTATGCATCATAGGGTGAGAGCGTTAGAGCTGGAACGCCAGCCAAGTATTACTCTCCAATCACCTAGACAACAGACTTCATACTCCCCCAAAGTGCTTTTGATGTGAGCAGACAGATTGCATTTGTGCCACCTTTCAGGGAATCTGAGGTGGATGCATACATTGCAACTACTCTAAATTGGCCGAAGGATGTGTGGACGTTACTGCTTCAGTGTAAGTTTGAAGGGAAGGCTCAGAAGGTGTGTGTGCTACCCTCACAGTTGAACAGAGTCTGGATTACGAGGTTGTAAAGGCTACAGTGTTACGTGCCTATGAATTGGTACCTGAAGCGTATAGACAGAAATTTAGAGGGTGTGAAAAAGAAGTCAACCAGACATATGTAGAATTTGATCGCAAGAAGGGTGTATTTTTTGATAAATGGAGTCAGGCAAGCAAAGTTAAGGACCTGTCACAGCTACGTGAGCTGGTCCTTTTGGAGGATTTCAAAACATGTCTACCTGAGCACATTGTGACATATTTAAATGAAAAGAAAGTTGTCACTTGCCGAGGCTGCTGTCCTGGCAGACGAGTTTGCGTTAACACACAAGGGAACATTTTTTTTACCCACACGTCGTGAATTTCCTGTATACCCTGACAATAAGAAAAGGTGGTCTCCTAAGGTACCCAGGCGTGTTTCTGCCGAGATGGGGGAAAACCGTGAGTGTTTTTATTGTCATGAACTTGGCCACCTTATTGCTGCCTGTCCGGTGTTAAAGAAAAAGATTCAACCTAAGCATGAAAGCCCCTCCGCTATCGGGTTAATTCAGGGGGAGCCGATAAGTGGCTGTAGGCCTACTGGTTTGGAGGGGAAAGTAGAGATTGACGATCACTTTAAACCTTTCATTTCTCAGGGATTTTTTTCCCTGACGGGCAGTGAGGTGGACAAGGTCCCAGTAACAATCTTGCGAGATACAGGTGCGAAGCACTCGCTGGCTTGGATGTAGGGTTGTGCCGTTTTCTGACCAGTCATACTGTGGTTCTGACCTTTTGGTATGGGGTGTAAAATTAAGTGTGTTAAGCGTGCCAATTCACGCGGTTACCCTTTCCTGCTCGTTGGTGTCTGGTCCGGTACGGGATCAGCTGTCAATTGCTGGAGTAGATCTCATTCTTGGGAACGATTTGGCGAGTGGGAACGTATTTTCTGCCACTCCGGAGGTGATTGAAAATCCCATGATGGATGTGACTGTGTTTGCAAATGGTGCTCTTTCCCTTTTTCAGGTGTGTGCCCACTCGTTTCCCGGAAGCGGTCCCGTTGCGCAATTTAAGGGCAACGGTTGTGGTGAAATCTCTAGTAAAATTCTTTTCGACTTTTGGTCTGCCCAAACGCATTCAAACTGATCAGGGTTCTAATTTCATGTCGAGGGTTTTTGCACAAGTCATGTCGGAGTTGTCGGTTAAACATCAGGTTGCCAGTGCGTACCACCCCGAGAGTCAGGGCACGCTGGAGTCCAATAGAGAGTGGGACGAGGGTTTGCCATTATTACTGTTTGCTATCTGTGAGACCACGCAGGAATCTCTTGGGTTTAGTCCAGCAGAACTGGTCTTTGGGCACACTGTGCGGGGCCCTCTGCGGTTGTTGCAGGAGAGATTGCTGGCAGACAAACCCAGTCCGACACACCATCTCCTTGACTATGTGAGTTCATTTCGGGAGCGCTTGCACACAGCCTGTGAGGTGGCTCGCAACTCTCTTTCCACTGTCCAGTCTACGATGAAGAAACGGTTTGATCAGAAATCTCTGTCGTGTTTTTCAGCCTGGTGATCATGTGTTGATCTTGTTACCTGTTGTTGGTTCTAGTCTTCAGACGAAGTTCTGTGGTCCGTATGATGTGGACAAAAAATTGAGTGACACAGAATATGTGGTCAAAATGCCGGATAAAAAAAAAAAAGGGTTCCGTGTGTGTCATGTAAATATGATGAAGCAGGGTATTGTGCGATACATTAGCCGTGACGATGTTGGCCTATGTGTCAGCCCCATGGCGAGCGTAGTCTCGCCGTCATACAGTCCCACAGACGATGGGTTGCGGGAACAACCTGTGTTAGTTCCGGGTGCTCGATTAGAGAATTCCAAAGTGTGTGGGGACCTAGAGGGGCATTTGGTTTATTTAGCGGATCGGGAAAAGGGTGATATTTGTCACCTTATTCGTTGTCATGCTTCTCTGTTCCGTGATAAGCCCATACAAACCATACTTTTGCAGCACGATGTAGACGTTGGTGAGCATGAACCTATTAAACAGTATGCATATCGCGTCAACCCGGTAAAGCGAGTTGCGATGCAAAGGGAGGTTGCATACCTCTTGGAAAATGGCTTTGCGGTCCCTAGCTCCAGTCCGTGGAGCTCACCGTCGCTTCTTGTTCCAAAGTCTGACCAAACCCCACGTTTTTGTAATGATTACCGAAGGGTGAATGCTATTACCAAACCTGATTCTTTCCCTCTGCCTCCAATGGATGACTGTGTAGATCGTGTGGGATCAGCAAAGTATGTCACAAAGTTGGATATGTTGAAAGATTATTGGCATGTGCCTCTTTCACCGCGTGCAAGTGATATTTCAGCTTTTGTCACCCCTGACAATTTCCTTCAATATACAGTCATGCTTTTTGGGTTAAGAAATGCCCCTGCCACCTTCCAACAGCTGATGGGTATAGTTCTGTCAGGTGTCAACAATTGTGAAGCATATCTGGACTTTTCTTCCACTTGGTCTAATCACCTAGACACTCTGCAGGAAGTATTTCGTCACCTGGAGAGGGCTTCCTTGACCCTTAATCTGGCAAAATGTGAGTTTGGAAAGGCGGTGGTCACCTATCTAGGGAAACAAGTGGGGCAGGGGCAGGTGCACCCCCTGGTGGTTAAAGTTCAGGCCATTCTGGATTTTCCCGTTCCAGAAACGCGGAGGCAGCTCCGTCGGTTCTTGTGTGGTTATTATCGTGGATTCTGCAAAAATTTTGCTAGTGTTGTTGTGCCACTCACTGATTTGTCCAGCCCGTCTCGCCCTTTTGTTTGGGATGCTGTGTGTCAAGACTCATTTGTTTCTGCAAAGGCTCTCTTGTGCAGTGCCCCTGTATTGGCTGCCCCAGATTTTAAACGTCCTTTTAAGTTGGAGGTGGATGCCAGTGCATACGGCGCAGGAGCAGTGCTTTTGCAGGAGGATGACTGTGGTGTTGATCATCCTGTGTGCTATTTTTCTAAGAAATTTGACAAATTTCAGGTGAATTATAGCACAATTGAGAAGGAAGCACTTGCACTACTGTGAGCGTTGCAGCATTTTGAAGTTTATGTTCGACTGCAAGCCCCATTCTGATCTTTACGGACCACAATCCCCTAGTGTTTCTATCCCGTATGCACAACAATAATCATCGTCTGATGCGTTGGTCATTGTTGTTGCAGGATTTTAATATTGAGATTCACCACATAAAGGGGTCAGACAATGTTGTGGCTGATACGTTATCTCGGGTGGGAGTCTAAGGAATCGAACACTTCTTTAGGGGGAAGAAATGTTCGATCTTAAGTGAGGGGGTGTTATGACCTGCGTCATATTAGTTTGGATGTGAGTCTCAATGATGTGTATTTAATAATAATCTTTATTTGTAGAGCACTTTAACAAGTGTAAAGACAATAATACCCAAGAGACAATAAATACAAAAACAATACAAGATAAAAGCATGAAAACATTGAAAAGACTAAAATACACATTTAAGATAAATATAAAATTAGTAAAATAAAATAAAAGGGATAAAATAAAGGGGAGGCTCTCCTATAAAAGTATGTTTTAAGAAGGGACTTAAAAGAGTTCACTGACTCAGCCGACCTGATTTCCTTGGGCAGGCTGTTCCAGAGCCTCGGGGCCCTGACAGCAAACACTCTGTCCCCTTTAGTTTTCAGTCGAGACTCTGGAACAGACAACAGACCTCTGCCCAAGGATCTCAAGGTACGTGCTGGTGCGTATGGGACTAAAAGGTCAGAAATATAACAAGGCGAGAGGCCATGAAGAGCTTTAAAAGTGATCAATAGAATTTTAAAGTCAATTCAAAAACATACTGGGAGCCAGTGTAATGAAGCTAATATAGGAGTAATGTGGTCATATTTCTTTGTTCTGGTTAAAAGCCTGGCAGCTGAGTTCTGGACAG
>NC_060172.1:14718912-14723993 GCF_021292245.1 Micropterus dolomieu | reverse complement strand
GATCAATGGTGTCAAAAGCAGCGCTAAGGTCCAGGAGTACAAGGACTGAGCACATACCTTCATCAGCAGACATTAAAAGGTCATTGGTGACTTTAAGCGGGGCAGTCTCAGTGCTGTTGTACTTCCTAAACCAGACTGAAACTTTTCAAAAATTTTGTTATTTTCCAGTACAGTGAGCAGCTGTTTGGACACAATTCTTTCTAGAATCTTTGCAATAAAAGGCAGTTTTGAAATTGGTCTAAAATTATGTGGGAGGGAGGGATCTAAACCAGGTTTCTTTAAAAGTGGGTTCACGCAAGCCGTTTTAAAATAATCAGGGACACAACCAGTAGATAGGGAGCTGTTGAAAACAGAGATCAAATGGGGCCTGCTGTTACCCTCCCTACCTTAGGGAGGAACTGTTTTGTTTGTCTGTGTTACAGATGGTGTGTGTTACAGATGGTGGACAGCGGATTGGGCTGGAGGATTTGCTGTATAAAGGGACCTGTGTGGAGGCCGCTCGCTCTCTGCTCCCTTTCCCCTAACTCGCCAGCCAGACGGGGTGTTCTGGTAAAACCTCCTGGTGTATTATAGCTTACCCTTTGTTGTATTTCACCTATGTGCTAGAAGTTAGCGGTGTAATGTTGGAAAACAGTAGGGGAGAGCTGCCATTTATTTTATATTATTATTATTATTGTATATTGTTTTCTCCTGTTTTCTGGCCAAGGAGTCAGGTTAAGTATTCTTAAGTTCTTTCCTTTTGTATTTTACTTTGTTGTAGGATTAATTATTGGGATGGGAAAAGGTGGTTTTGTTTGTTGTTTTGGCTTAGCTCTCCCTGATGTCTTGGTTTTCTATACCATTTGTGAATAAATCTAACATTAACCGTTATATCCCGTAGCCCTTTGATTTATGGGGAGTGGGGAAAAGGGAGGAGACATCATGTTGCGCTCAGTCTGTCCTGAGTTACAGCCTGGTTACAGCCAGTGTGCTGCTTACCACCATCAGAGGCTGCGGGGGAACTCCAGTGTTGTCAGAGAATTAATAAGCTTGTCTATTTGTTATGAGGCTGCAGTTCTCCTCCCCGACCCCTTGTGTGTGTTCTCTTCCCTCCCTGTGTTTCCTGTCTGTCTGTCTGTCTGTCTGTCTGTGTTGTCTGGGCGTGGCTTCTCACTCTGGGCCTGGCTCTCCACCTCCACCTGCACACCTGATCCACATTCCACTAATTAAGACTCTGCAGTATATCAACCCGGTTCTTCACCTCACCAGATCGTCAGCTTACCTCAGTGGTATTTGCGCTGCGGCCTAAAAATCTCGAGTCGTATATTTTGTTGTTTGTCTCTTGTGAGATCACTTACCTTGTCTCTCTGTGCTCAGGATCACTGCCTGCCTGGAAATCCTGCCCCTGCCTCGCACAGCTCACTGCCTGCCTGGAAATCCACTCACTGGTCCCCATTCCCTAGTCTGCCCTCTGCTCCGCTCTCACACCCCTTTTCAATAAACTTTAAATTACTGGATTTAAACCTGCCCTGAGTCTGCTCTTGAGTCCGTTCACCTAGTCTGCCATAACACTATTAAACACGAGAGGCGTCACTTGGTTTTATTTTCGTTACTCAGTTTGAGGTTTAGTTCGAAAGTTGACTATTTTTTTGTTTGCTTACTGGGAAATAGACAGATGGACTCTTTGTGGAGATTTGAACTGAGATAAGGACTCATTAATTACTGGTTGAACTGTGGGTTTTGTATTGAGTGCTTACTGTATAATACACTGTGGTGAACTGTGTTTTTTCTTGTGGTCTGTAGGTAGGCCGCTGATGATATTATATCATATTATTTAATGCCATGACTAGGGCTGTCGTGATACCCGCAAAATTGAAATACCGCGCTATTGGTCAAGCCTACCGCGGAGGATGGTAAGCACCGCAACTACCGCAATGTTCATACTTTACACTTCAGGGCTTGTTAAAGAGGCATTATGGAGTTTCCGGCGGCCACTAGCGGTGCGGTGAGACTCAGCAATGTCTGCACAGCTACATGTATTGGATGATAATGAAACGGTTAGTGAGCTGGACTGAATATTATGAGATTGTGTCACACTTTACAACAGTTAGACCGCAGTAAGTAACTTTACTGTAACTAGTGATAGTGGATGGCTCTTTCTCTGTGTTGTTGTGACCGTTTTGTTGCAGTGTTTTATGTTATGTGGGTCACGTTAGTTACAGCAACAGAGAGGTGGAGAAGCTGTGTATCTAAGTATTGGTAAATCCACAATAAACATAAACGTAGCGTTAGCTCGCTGCTCCTCGCTGCATCACTATAGGCTAACGTTAGTAAACAAATCGCTCCACATTTGCTTTTTCCCGTTACATCCTTTCTTGCAGGCTAAATCAACAATGGTACACAGGATAGTAACGTGGGCCGTGTTAGTTGGTGAAGTAATGTGGAAAGCGATATAACTTTGCACACAACATTAGCAACTGCTCGACGTCAGCCTGCAAGCTAATGTTACTTTCTCTGTGTTTCTCCATCTTTGCTTATACTCACTTTGTTCTTACTCAACAACATCTGAACCTGTTTGGTCTGATGGGCTTCAGCACATAAACCTTTATTGTTGTTTTGTATCCTTACGTGGAGCCTGTGTTTTGCTGGGAACCAGTTGTTTTAGTGGACTGCGTGTCATTAGCTGTCGTGTTGTCGCTGTAGTCTGAGAGAGGCTCGGGAGCACGCACAGGGCTGAATCCGAAAAGCAGAATAGTGACTGATGCAAGCAACGGAGAAAACAGGAGTGTGCTTCATTTCTGAGTGAGTTTTGAGGCCATTGACAATAAGGCAATGAAAATTAGATTTATTAAAATCAAAAACTTACATATAGCCCCTTTAATTAATGATTGCTTCAAAAGTTCCACAATGAGTTCCACTTAACGAGTTCTGTAACAGTTCAAGGACGGACCATTGTGGGCTGTATGTGTCCTGACTTCAAACTTGGAAGCTGTAAGTGTTGCCGTGTTTTGTGTTGTTTTCATGTTTATTTTAAAGGTTAGCTAACTTGGCGTTAGCATATTGCGCAGCTAATGTGGGTACTCAGCAATGCTGTCATACTGAGGGACAGTGAAGAGAAACTGTGAACGGTAAACCTAATTTGAAGCCGGGTTCCTAAATCAATTCATGTCGACACTCATTCTATTCTTCTCATCTCTTTCTGACTTCAAAAGGAGAGAAAGGCCTCCCCTGCTCCTATAGTCACAAAATGAAGGTGCTTTTACCAACTGTTGATGTCACATTAGCAAATAGTGCCTTCTTTGCTGATCAAAACAATTATTCAAACATCATCAGGGTATACATATAAAATATGTTATCTCAAAAAAAGTTTTAAAATGTATTAATGAATATTATAAACTCAAATAACATAGATTTTAAAAATGAACACTCTTGACCCTCTTCTTATTTTCACACCTCCACTCATGTGCGCGAGATACACACATCTGTCGTATTTCTCTAAAGGGTCGAGTTGCCAGCAAGAGCGGACTTTCACTTCCTCTATACAGGACATCAACGTCTAATCTGAAATATGATCATGTACAACCATAGGTCTCTGGAGGCCGAGCAAAGGTCAGCGCACAAGAGACTGCAGACACATTAAAATATAAAACAATATATCAATGAAAACATCCTTCTTATTTTAACTTTGTACTTTTGCAATCTGAGCTAAGTAATCAACAATTATCAGTCTTATCTATGGAGAAAGTGTCAAATGCCAAATCACAAACTGTTTAAAAGCTGTTTGCCATGATACCAGTGCTTCCTCTTTTGTAACTGCAGAGCACTTGAAAAAGCCTCTGGCTGTGATTGCATTTTCAAACGGGCACTGTAAGATGTATTTCTCTTACTCTATATAAATAATAGATACTTGAGTTGCTCTTGTGCACATGGTAATAATTTACCATGAAAAGAGAAATACTGTCACAGGATGCAGCTTATTGTTTCATCAAGTATTTATATGCACAGTATTGGTTTATCAAGGCACGGATACATAAAACTACAATTGATGGGAGAGGTTGCCCACCACATTTTAAAAAAACGAAACGGTTCCAACACCCACGCATGAAAACCTGACATTTTTTATTTTTTATTTAACCATGTTGCAAATGCATCATAAACCTGCCTGAGAATGACAGTGTTTCTATGAAGAAACATGAAGAAATAAACACTACCTGCTTCTCAGTGTACTGAAAAAAATAAATAAAAATTTATGCATGTAACTTAGAAACATCTCATCACAAACTTTCTCATAGGCAACTCAGATAATGCAAAATTTAACTTTGTGTGAGGCTGACAGTTAAAAACAGTGCCTCATTAAACTCTCACAGGAGACATTCACCTCATCTCAGATAAACTAACAGGAATGAATTTTTAGTTAAATTTTAATGGTGACAGAATTTGCAGTTGAAAATCTGACTTAAGCATTGTGATCATATATCATATCATATCATAGTGCCTCCAGTGATTCAAGCTCCTACTTTTTTGTACTTGTGTATACAGGCTGAGCAAAACTGAGCTGGGCTAGTCTTTTTGTTTTGGTCTTGTTCAATGATTGGTAGACTATTGATAGCTGTTTGCAGAGGCATACTTAGACATGGCTTCTACGGGGCTTCTGGAGTGTCACCTAGATGATTTTCAATTCTAGTTACTATCTGTGTGTACGTTTTAGTCTGTTAGTTGTTATAGTTGCATTCTGGACAAATATGCGTCTACTTACACCTTTCCATTAACTTTGTATGCTATCGATCCATCATGTTTATAATGCACTTCATGTTCTGTCTAGACACTACATTTGATAGTGTTGACTTAATCAGCACCATGGACAGAGACCCAAAAAGAATGTATATAAATCCAGCTCTGTATGGTGGTGAGTTGAAATAAATTCTTACTCCACTACTACTTAATCCAGCTACATACAATGTTATTATATTTTAATACATTGTATCACTACCTAATGTTTAGAAAAAGGTTACACATTACATATAGGGGTCAAATGTTTTACTTTTGTCTGACTTTGCAGTGTAAATGTAGTAAAATTTCTGAAAAGTATGAAAACTTATGAA
>NC_060172.1:14699185-14718812 GCF_021292245.1 Micropterus dolomieu | reverse complement strand
GATTTTAAAAATGAACACTCTTGACCCTCTTCTTATTTTCACACCTCCACTCATGTGCGCGAGATACACACATCTGTCGTATTTCTCTAAAGGGTCGAGTTGCCAGCAAGAGCGGACTTTCACTTCCTCTATACAGGACATCAACGTCTAATCTGAAATATGATCATGTACAACCATAGGTCTCTGGAGGCCGAGCAAAGGTCAGCGCACAAGAGACTGCTGACACATTAAAATATAAAACAATATATCAATGAAAACATCCTTCTTATTTTAACTTTGTACTTTTGCAATCTGAGCTAAGTAATCAACAATTATCAGTCTTATCTATGGAGAAAGTGTCAAATGCCAAATCACAAACTGTTTAAAAGCTGTTTGCCATGATACCAGTGCTTCCTCTTTTGTAACTGCAGAGCACTTGAAAAAGCCTCTGGCTGTGATTGCATTTTCAAACGGGCACTGTAAGATGTATTTCTCTTACTCTATATAAATAATAGATACTTGAGTTGCTCTTGTGCACATGGTAATAATTTACCATGAAAAGAGAAATACTGAATGACAGTGTTTCTATGAAGAAACATGAAGAAATAAACACTACCTGCTTCTCAGTGTACTGAAAAAAATAAATAAAAATTTATGCATGTAACTTAGAAACATCTCATCACAAACTTTCTCATAGGCAACTCAGATAATGCAAAATTTAACTTTGTGTGAGGCTGACAGTTAAAAACAGTGCCTCATTAAACTCTCACAGGAGACATTCACCTCATCTCAGATAAACTAACAGGAATGAATTTTTAGTTAAATTTTAATGGTGACAGAATTTGCAGTTGAAAATCTGACTTAAGCATTGTGATCATATATCATATCATATCATAGTGCCTCCAGTGATTCAAGCTCCTACTTTTTTGTACTTGTGTATACAGGCTGAGCAAAACTGAGCTGGGCTAGTCTTTTTGTTTTGGTCTTGTTCAATGATTGGTAGACTATTGATAGCTGTTTGCAGAGGCATACTTAGACATGGCTTCTACGGGGCTTCTGGAGTGTCACCTAGATGATTTTCAATTCTAGTTACTATCTGTGTGTACGTTTTAGTCTGTTAGTTGTTATAGTTGCATTCTGGACAAATATGCGTCTACTTACACCTTTCCATTAACTTTGTATGCTATCGATCCATCATGTTTATAATGCACTTCATGTTCTGTCTAGACACTACATTTGATAGTGTTGACTTAATCAGCACCATGGACAGAGACCCAAAAAGAATGTATATAAATCCAGCTCTGTATGGTGGTGAGTTGAAATAAATTCTTACTCCACTACTACTTAATCCAGCTACATACAATGTTATTATATTTTAATACATTGTATCACTACCTAATGTTTAGAAAAAGGTTACACATTACATATAGGGGTCAAATGTTTTACTTTTGTCTGACTTTGCAGTGTAAATGTAGTAAAATTTCTGAAAAGTATGAAAACTTATGAACATCTTTTTTGTGAGAGAACATTTTTTATTTCATGTTTGTGATGTGCAGACTGCATTTATTCTAGCTTTTCATGTTTTTCTATTTAAAAATGGAGGATTTAATGTTTGTCTCAACCTTGAACTTTAAACAAAACAGGAGAGCAGACAGTAGCTCTAGCAAAGGCCCCTGCAAACACACCGTAGGTAGACATGAAGGTGCTCTGGGATAACACATTATCCCCACCACCAGCCCTACCACTGGGTTAGGGTAAGGGTGACATAATTTTGGAAGAGGGGAACTGGTTTTATATTCAAAATATAGCTTCAAGTAAAACGAGAGGCAATTAACTGTTTCTGCATGTTACTACTGTTTGTCTCATTGGGAATGTGAATGGAATAGTGATTTATTAATATAATTAATAGTGACATATAGTAGTCTTGATGGTGCTTGTATTTATATAGTATTAGTCATCTGCAGTAATGGTAACTTGAGTAGTTGTAATAATGGTGTAAATATCTGTGATAGTTGTGTTATAAGTATTTTATTTAATGTTTACTTGACAGGGACAAATGCATAGAACATTGCTTTATAAAGAATACAAAGTAGATGCCATGCATACAGGTTTCTAGCCATGACTAATTTGCAACCCCTGTCCCTGGTTAGGCTTAAAACAGAAATTGTATTAAGTTTAAAATTTACAACCATTAAAATACATACAATAAATACGTACATGAAAAAAGGTATGGGCTTAAATAGATGTAGAAATCACTATAAAAAAAGAGTCTAGAAACATTTAACAATACAATAACACAAAATAAGAAGTGTGCATATGTCTGCTAACATATGCAACCTTATACTTGGATGCATTGTATTGTATCCTGTACAGTCAGTGTTAACAGAGTTGTTTCAGTTTCAGCAATTGCTAATAGTTTGAGTTTAGTTGAGTACCGTGGTCTAAATCCAAATTGTTTGCCCTGTAGAAGATGATTTTTTCAAGAACCTTTGAGAGTGCAGGTAAAATTGAAATTGTCTAATATTACTACTAGTATTAGCAAAGCAAAGTGCTGCTTCAGTCATTGTACTGTAGCTTGTAGGACAAATACCATTATTTTACTGTGCCTTTGGTTTAGGTGAAATTATGTCTTTGCTTGAGAATGTAGAGGATGTTGAAGAATGAAAGAGGCAATCAAAACCGAAAACTACAGCTGTAACAGGTTAAGCTTCACAATTACACAAAAAGCAAGTAAAGTATCTCAAAAATGTACAGTACTTGTACTTGGATGTGGGATGTCTTTAAATGTTTATTTTAAAAATTCTGATACAGTGCCAGACACAATAAGAAATACAAAGCAAATCACTGAAACATAGCACTGTCACATTTGGAAAGCAAATGCATAAAGGCATTAAAAACACAAAGTAAAAATCTTTTAGACAACAAATCAATAAAAAAAAAAACTCAATTTACTGAGAGAACAGTCTATTGTAACATAATATAGCTATATTTATCACAGAAATTTTCTAAATATCTTGTGTTTATTGTTTTTTTACAGACAGAATATAGGCAACGACCACTGCACAATTTTACCTGGAAAAGAAAAAAAAAAACTTTGAAGAATATGATTACACATTTTTGTGTAATTTCAAATGTTTTTTTGCAAACAATATTAGATGCTCAGTTTGGTAACATGTATGGCTACTTGATGGTGACTTCTCCTTGTTGAGATATTATAACAGAGATGCCCAAGATTCATCTTTTTCAATCAGATGTGAGATGTGTGTTTTAGCCTGTTCATGTAATGTGCTCTTTAACTCCTCCTCTTTAACTTTCTCATTATTCTATATCCACATAACAAAAATAAAGCAGACTATAGCAGCAGTAACTACCATATGCATTATATTCTCATACCTTCATTAACAGTCATGGGTTTTGATTTCTTATGTACATGGCAGATACAAAGACACAAAGCCAAAAGAAGTAGAGTGACGACACCAACTCTCACAGCCACAGCAACAAGGTAGTAAGAAGTCACAGCTAGAAAACACAAACAAATATCAGACTACATTTGACACTATAAAGATGCAGACATACAAAACAAAATAATGTCAGAAAGAAGTCTTTAGAGATGTTTATCTTGAGTTTTTAGCAGAGGTCTTTGTAAAAGATTTTTGCTTCCTACCTCTCCTGCCCATGCTTCATTTACTTTAAATGCATGTTTAGCTGAGTATATGCAGGTAAAATATGTTTTGTATGTGACTGTCTTTGTTTACATATCATAGATTTTATACTGATTGTAGTTTTACATGTGCAAACAAATAACATTTAAAAATGCATAATATGTCAAAGCCCCAGTGAGAATTAACAGGAAGTAGGGTTGGGCGATGTCTACAAAATTTCCATCGGACAATGTCTACAATGAAACATTGGGATGGACGATGTCAGCAGAGAGGCGGCATTCGTCTTATGTGCATGTATTCTCGCACAGACTTCACTCAGTAAAAAAAAATGTTGCTCTTGGAAGGAGCCCTACTACCACTCCAAGGGGTAACCACACAACGCAGACCCCACGCAGACCTCCAGGACCTCCTAGACCTTCAAGACCATCCAGACCTCCACCATACATCCACCCCCAGCCGTCAGAGAGGACGGCCAGGCCACCAAACCCACCGCATCACCAACATCACAACCCACAGCCAACAGAACACTGGCCCCTGATACTCAGCCAGAGAGCCCCCCAGCCTGGAGGTCCTATACCCCCCCTCAACCCAATGGCAGAACCAAGACTACAGGAGCAGCAGCCTATTGGACTGAACTATGCTGCAGCGGTGAGAAGAGCCACAGCCTCGCCCCCCTCTGGTGAACTCAAAGACATATTACACATGCTAAACCTGCTCTGCTCTCGCCTCATATAGCTACATGGTGGAAGAGCAGAGACCTCTTAGAGACACCATAATAATTCATAGTTTAGCATGTTGTATATCATTTTAAACGAATAGTAATATAAGGACAATTCTTAACAGTATTTCACATATGATACACTCTAAAATGTCACTCAAAGTTTAATATTTTATTCATTTACCTACAACACTATTTTCCTCTTTTTACACTTTTTTTTCTTTTTGTTTGTTACTAGTATTATTTTTTAATATGTAGCATGTCTAAAGCTATGAATTTTAATAAATTTATGAGAATTAATACCCAATTATGAATTTTAATATTCAGAAAATATCAATCCATAAAAGCTCTCGTTAAAAGGGCACCACCGGAGTTGTTATTATCCTAGAGTCTCCGAACCTCTAGGTAGCCTTTAATAATTATACAATTATTACTAGTGATCAGTTAGTTAATAATCGCTAAATTATCTTAAATCAATCAGTCAGTCTCATATCTAATGGGTCAATTCTCTTGGCAGGGACGTGGAAATCGTCAACACACACAGTTCTTGATTACAGTGAATTTATTAACTAACTAAAGTGATATAAAAGGGTGGTTAATTACAGGGAAAATAAACAATGGCTAAACAATGAGGAATGGCGGTTCGATTGTGGGAAGCATTTGACTCATACTGCAACTAACGAATGCAATTAGATGATAACTTGGTTAAATTTGTCTAGGGGTATAAATATTCCATATGCTGGACTAAAGAAAAATGGATAGACTATTGGATGTCTGGTTTTGGTCTTACTGCTTGTTGACGGCCTGCTTTGGCCTGTTCCATGGGTCCCACACTAGCTGCCCGATCCTGGCTTTTGCTAGGGATTCTCCGGGGTTCTCTGTGTCTGAAGAAAAACCTCAAGGGTTGGCTGTCCTCCGTCTGGCAATTCGGCTGTTTCCAGGTTTCCTTCGTTGCCGCTGGCAAGACCACGTGGCTTGGTCTGACCTCGGTGAAGTTGGCTCGACGAAAAAGCTTAAAAAGGGAACTTGGTCGTTCCTGAATTAGATCAGTGTAACTTAACGGACTGATAACTTTAACAAAACAAAAGAAAGAAAAAAAATAAAACAAGTACAGTTGCTGGAACTGAGGGGCAAATCGATGTTGCGGCACTTCGCATGTGTAGCTTCAAGCGAACAAAGGCCTTGTTGCGCTGGTCGAACTCTTAGGGACGATGGTATGTAATATTTATTTCGTCTACTTGGGGGAGCTCAGGCCACATGAGGAAAGCTTGGATTAATCCATAAACAATCTTTCCTTAGGAACTGGGAAATTTAGTTATTTGGCCTTAAATTCAAGCTGGCAACTAATAGAGTATAGTATGACATTTATCAGCATTTCTAAAGTAATTGTGTGAGAAAGTATTGTGAACAAGCATTGGTTACACATAGAATAAAGGAGTGTCCTTAATCTTGCTGTAAATTAAAACACTGCAAAAGTAACTTTAGATTCTTTTCAGCAATAATATCAACAACTGATAGCATCAACATGGTAGCACAACTACTCAAATAAAGGCAAACATTATCAAGTAACTAAAAGATTATTTAATTAAACAGTTAATGCTTTGAGTCTTTGGAGACTGCAGTCTTTGTTTACACAAATTCAGGGCTGTCCCTGGTGTTCTGGATTTTGTCACACCTGGGTGTGAGAAGGAGTATCCCTTTGATGAGGTAATGAAACACAGAGCAAGGATAGATGCCACGGTTACATGTGTGGGGGCGCAGTTTAGGGTTTCCTGCCCCCCTCCAGGGAGACTTCCGATTGGCTGTTTGTAATCTCTGGTTAGTTTCTTTGTCATTTTAACAATTCAGGCACCGAGAGACTTATCTCGGCTGTTGCCAAAGGTGGCCAGTTGGGGTCTCTTCAGCCGTCTGTTGAAAGCTGATCTCAACCCCTCCTCCTTCTCTTAGGGAGAGGAGAATAGTTTTGAGTAGTTCAAATTTATTTAATATAAAATGCAAAAATCCACACTGTTGTTCACTACATGATCGACAAACAGTAGAAGAAGGCTGCAGCAATCCCAAGCGACAGCAACATCAAGAAGAAAGAACACGAGAAGCTTGAGAAATACCAAGGGCGGAAAGAGGAGCAAGAAAAGATGTGGAAATTAAGAGCAACAGTGGTGCCAGTGATAATCAGAGCACTGGGGGCATCCATGTAACGATGTGGTATTTCTTTCTAAACAATGTACTGGAGAGTATGCACAGTAGTTTGTATTGTCAAAGTTTGTTAGAGGAAACTAAATGTAACACCTATACAAAACGTCTAAGGTTGCCAACACAACAAGAAAGTAGAAGGGTATGTGACCACAATCCTTTTCCGTTCTCAGGCTCTGCTTCAGCCACATTGACAACCAGTGTATGTTTAATTGCAAAGAGACTAAAAGATCAAAAAGATACCAGGAGAGATATGATCACGTGAAGGGGAACTAAAGGATGTGGTAGCACATGGTGAAGACTAAAGAAGAATTAATTGTTTCAGCTATGACTTAATGCTCAATGCTTTTCTCAAACTATCAAAATATACCAAAATATCCTTTCACCAGTAACAGTAGGACATATGGACAGGCTTGAAACTCACATTGCACAACAGCTAACAGGGTATTACACTTTTCCTGCACACTGTAACTGATGTCAGCGTTAGTGGACTCAATTGAAAATCTATCACCACTTTCTCTCTGGTCTTTGTGGCTTATTGCCCTGCATCTGAATGTTCCACTGGTCTTCTTGTCTTGTGTGCATAGAATCAAGGAAGTGGTTAATTGTATTTGGCTTAGCACCACTGTTCATCATCAAGACATCAGACTTGTGTGCTGGGTTTAATTTAAGAATGAAGGTCGCCAGTCCATCGCAGGGCGGGATCGGTGTAGTAAATTATTTATTTAACTGTTTTTTTAAAATGGGCCAACAACCATCCCCAGGGTATCCGCGGGGTCTTAAAAAGTCTTAAAGGGTAATAAATCAATTTTGCGAAAATTAAGGCCATTAAAAAGTATTAAAAAGTCTTAATCGCCATTTAACAAGGTATTAAATTTTGAAGATATTTTTTTCAATGTGAATATCCTGTTTGTCCAAAAGTTTGTTTGCTGAAAGTGTAGGAAATAAATTCAACTTTTCATAAAGCCGATGCACTCGTCAGTGTCACTTTTTGTGAACAGATCAGTCACAGCCTAGATGGAGCGGGATTAAAAAAAAAGCTTGATGTGCTGCAACAAACTTTATAAATGTTGAACTCGGTGTTCTGCATAAACAGTTATGATTATTGACGAGTTAGTAGCCTGCCCAAAATCAAGGTTGGACTATCATGTAGCCTAGAGCATTTTTCCTGCACAAAGTTAATTAATAAAAAACAACCCCAAACTGAAGCAGCTGTAATTTGAATTAATATTATACTAGTGGTAAGTTATATACTATTATATGAAATTATATTGAATATAGTAGCATAATGAATATATTAATATCAAACTTACAGTTTACTATTAAATTAACAACATACTTTCAATTTAATGTTATACTAATACATACAGTCATTTTGACCAGTTCCTCCTCCAGGTTGTGCCTATGCTACACCGCCAACACTACTTACATTATTCAGCACTCATCTGACCAGTCCTTCACATAGAAAACTGTTGGCCCATACAGGCTGCTTTAGGCAACTGAGAAAGTTGGTGAATGCCTCAATTTTTAGGTGGAATTACAACCTGATGACATGTAGGCAATAAATATGTTATAAATGTATTTAAATTCCTTTTAAAACCTCAAAAATGTCACTTTTAAAGGTGTGTGGCTGATTTAATCGGTTACAGGTCAAAGTGGCACGGCAGTCTTAAAATATGTTGAAAAGGTCTTAAAAAGGTATTCCTGTATATACTGACACTGGGGTGGCACTGTCGCATCTTTAGTGGCACAGGTATTTGAAGGAGTAATTTCGCCCGATGTCAGGTGGGATTGGCTCCAGCCCCCCGTGGCCCTGTACGCAGGATCACCGGTTGACAGATGGATGGATGGATGGATACCCTTATTGAGACTGCTTAATGATCTGATTCTTTATCGATACTTTACTATTATTTAGTGATGGTTATTTGGTAAGACCAGACCCAACAGGCATGAGGTAGGCCTGCACGGTATGAGGAAAATATTCAATGTGCGATAACATTATATATTGAGGTGACATATCAGTTGCGATAAATAAACATATTGAAGTGTACATATTAACTTTGTGGTTTTTTAATTTAACATTTTAAATACAGCTAAATAATGTTGCTGCTCTAGAAACGTTTACAACAGCAAAGTAACTTAACTTTATCTGACATCACAAGTAGTGAGTGACGTTCAGAAAAACTAACATCAGTTTGTATCAGTCTCTCCTCCTCTCTCGCTGGCTGCAGGTAACGTTACCAGGTAGAAGGAGGAGCGGCTGGTTTGTCTCAGCCAGCAGCTGAGTTTTTAAGATTACAGACCAGTCTAGTCTATTTAGCTTGTTTTTAACATTTGGCTAATGCCAATCTAGCGTAAGCTGTGCTTGTGTAAAACATACAGGATGAGAGCCTGAGGACAAAGATGATTAAATTAACCATTTCTACATGTTTAACGTTACTTTACAGACAGGTGCATTCATAAAGTATGTATGTATGAGCCGACAGAGCAGGCAGAGATTGCAGCCTGATGATTTTCTTATCCATTGCGTTTCAAATTAAATCAGATTTGACGCTCGAGACATAACGCTACGTCTTAGGACCCGCTAGTCTTGATAGCAGTATCAATAAGCTCGAACCTTATTGATTTTCGGGTTTTGAGAAATTTTGGAACTGGGTCCTTTTGGAACCGGGTCTCAATCCCCATGCCTTTTTGTAGGCTACTTGTACTTGAGTATGAGTTGTGGACTCCATGGCCACCTCTGATCACCATGGAGTCAGTAAATGAGGGCGAATGAGTACACTGATTCACTTGCACTTGTACACTTATCTATGGCACATACCATTCAACTGGTTTGGAGGAATATTACAGTAAGCACACGTTATATGGAAGGACAAGGGGTGTCCGACTGATTTTGGTGGGCCGCCTAGGCAAAAAAAAAAGTGAGAGATGTTTTTTTTTGGTGCCAATCCAGCCCTGTTAGTGACCACACACGGAGGACACACCAGACAACTTATACATTTTAACCACGTGATCAAACGCAATGACATTTTTTCCCGAGTACAGAAACATGATTGCTGCCTAGCTCATGTTATCCAACAATGTTTTTTCAAGTGCAGGAACTGCTACCTTTATCTACCATATTGACTGTGTAGGCAGGATTTTAAACCACGAAGACCAGGATTCACATCCTGAGTTAAGGGTTTGGTTAGGTTTTGGCAACAAAAATACTTTGAAGGTGTGGTGTTAATATTAATAAAGTAATCATGTTGTTTGTGTCGCACTTCAAGTCACCTTAACCTTATTCTTAACCCAACCTTAACCGGGTATTTTTATTGTACCTTAACATAGCCATAAAGGTTTAATCATGCGTTTGTTGCTTGGAGTGAATATTGTAGGAAAACAAATGAAATGTGTTTTGCGGATTTGTTCAGTATTAACATTTTGCAACTTGGAAAATATTTTAATTAAATAACAAGATATCCTCCTTGTATTAATAGAACACATTATGTGTGCAGCATTGTGTTCCCGTCAACATATTAGTTTCAAATTAGTAGGATATATAAACATTGACAACAACAAAAACACACTCACATCATTTGGTAGTGTGTCAGTTAAAAACCACAACTTATTTCCTTTCAGTGTTTCTGCGTCAGGCACAGAATTAGACTGGTGTTTGTGTTTGGCTTCAAAGAAACGGTAAGAGCTCACAGAAGAGAACAGCGATGTGGTCCTTCTGTGGTTGACTAATGTGTCTAGTAGGGGAATGACTACAAGTTCCATCGCCTAATGCTTAATGTATTAATGGATGTTATTACCAATAATGTTTCATATAAAACTGCTCAGACTTCCTTGCCTCGTTTGAAACTATCAAATGAGAGAGGTAGCTCAGCTCTGGGCTGAAAACTGAAGGTTGAAAGTGTTTGGAGCTCATACAAAATCTGATTGTGGAAATGAATCACTAATTGTGTTCTCATATGTATCCCATGTTTAGAGTAAGTATATGTTTAGACTGAAAATAGTACTGCATTACAAATAACATGGCCTGTGTTGGCACTTGTGAGAAGATGAAATATGGTCCAGGAAGACTAGTTTGATTCATGACTCAACACATACCAAAACACTGCACAGCGATGGATGGCCAGTTTTAGCAATAGTGTATGCCAACACACTGATCAGTAGTGTGTAATACTAAAGTTTAAACTCTTGGGTATAAACATAATAATCTACACCAATGCAGCACATTGCCCAATGATGTTGCACTGTTGCGAAAGCTAAACAAGATCCAATCTGCTGCAGTGTTGTGTACCGAAACAAGGTAATGGTAATGTAAGCATTTGACAAAAACCATGATTGCTAGTGGAGATAAAGGCTAGAAGGAAATGTACGTTAATTATGGCTATATTTAATGGCTAGTTAAGAACGTAAACCAATATGGTGGCTAGTTAGGATGTTCGTATATTAGCTATGTTTTGCTCAAGAAAATAAAATGCTACAGTGAATTTGAGCTACATTCATGTACTGAACATCTGAGCCAAACTAGCCTAATACTGCTGTTTGACATAACTTCTGACTACACCACATAGTTATAAAAAGGTCTGCCACAAGGCATTTATTAGTTTCTGACTCTGATGGGGGGGTGGGGACAGTTCCCAAAAACTACTGTATCTCTGAACTCTCACACATGTAGGCTATTCTATGTGATCTCCTTTAGATAACTAATGCAATAAGTAATGTAATATTGTTTTACTTCTATTCATTGAGCCTCCCCTGAAAGTGTTTGTTTTTTGAAAGCAAAATATTAGGGGGTTGTAAGTAGAGATTGGAGCCTAAAGTGTACTAATACAGTACTGCAGGTATATTTAGTTTAGTTTGATTGTAGTTAGTAGGGCCAGCTGGTGTAGAGCTAACCATCAACAAAGTAAATAAATGTACATTAGCCAGTCTTATGAACTTACTGTATGACAATTTGTAAATAAAATATTAATATTTATTATTATTTTACCTCTTTCAGTAAATCACAGAGTCGTATGGACAGCTTTGTGCGGACAGCTGCACCATGTTCAGTTGAGCAAGCAGCTGAGTTAACAGACAGCATTTTGAACATGATTGTCACTGACATGCGGCCGTTGTCCATGGTGGAGGATGAAGGGTTTCGGAAGATGATTTCTGCTTTTAACCCAAGGTACACACTTCCTTCAAGAACCTACTTCATGAAAATGATGGAGAAAAAGTATGAGGAAATCAAAAGCAAGTTGATGGACACCCTTAAGGAGACTGACAGCTTCGCACTCACAGACGATATATGGACGAGTATTGCTACAGAGGCGTTTCTAGGAGTGACGTGTCACTTTCCTGGTAAGGATTGGGAAATGAAGTCCTGACATGAGATGCCGCTTGAAGAGAGACACACTGCTGCAAATATTGCAGACCGGCTTGAGGATGTTATTGCCAAATTTGACATTCTACCAGAGAAAATAAAAGCTGTTGTCCACGACAATGGTGCTAATGTTGTAGCAGCAGTGAACATTTTGAGAGAAAAGCATGGATGGGCATCAGTGCGATGTGCAGGTCACACCCTGAGCTTGGTTGTGCAAAGTGCTCTGAAGATCCAAGTGTGTGGCTGCTGCAAGATGCCTTGTCGAACATTTTAAAAAGAGTGAGCTGGCATGCACCAAACTAAAGGCAGCAGCAAAAATGGGCACACAGCAACACATGCTGGTACAAGATGTAAGTACTCGCTGGAACAGCACTTATCACATGCTATCCCGGCTGCTGGAATAAAGATGGCCAGTGACTGCTGCACTCTCTGACCCAGCAGTGACTCTAAAAAACAGGAACAGCAAAACACTATCTTGATCCTTTCGAAGGAGCTACTGTATATCTGAGTGGGCAACAATATGTTACCATCTCTGCACTTCGACAGCTAGTGCAAAGTCTTAAGAGGTCCATACAGATTTCAGCTTTTGAGACTGAACCAGTGAAGTCATACCAGGCTCGTGTGGCAGAACAGATCACAGCAAGATGGCAAGAACTATTTGTGTTTACGCCTGAATCTCCAAATGCAGTCCTAATTGCTGCTGCTCTGGATCCCAGGTTTTGAAAACTTCAGTTCTTGCCTACTGCTGACGAAGTATTTAAGGTCCAAAGCACAGTACAAAATAAAGGAAGTGAGGCAACCCAATGCAAGTGCAAACGGAGCTCCCAGCACAGCACAAGAGAAGGGTGCAACATCACTTTGACAAAATACTGGGATCATCATCAGACTCCAACACCAGTGAAGAAGAGGATGAGGAGCAGCAGTTCAGCCAAACTGAGCAGAAGGAGGTCTTGATGTATTTTGGAGAACATCCCCTGTCCAAGAAGGAGAATCCCCTGTCATGGTGGAAAACAAATGCAGCACGCTATCCAACACTGTCAAAGCTGGCAAATTCCTTCTTGTGCATTCTGGCAACATCCACGCCATCAGAGCGTCTGTTTTCTGCAGCAGGAAACATTGCATCGAAGTGCAGGGCAAGCCTTAGTTCTGAGCATGTTGATATGCTCACTTTTCTTCATCAACCACATGCTTCTTTAAATGCTTACACAGTTAAAGACTATGTTATGCCCGCCTGATCTGTAGTTCAGTCCAAGTTCTGAAAGTTAAGTGGCGCAACTTGTAGGCAAAATGTTTATGTATTATTACTTAAAGTTGTGCCTTAGTTTTACATTGTATTGCTGAGAAAATGGACCATTGTTAATGACTTTAGAAGAGTCCTAACAGAAGTGGTGGCTGAAGTTTCCTTGTGCTGCTGGTATGGAAGATTTAATTGGAGTTTAATATTTGTAATACATTTGTGATGTGTAAAATTATATCCACAAAAATACAGGGTAATGTGTACACATTTGCAGATTACTTTGTGTGAATTTGTGGGTCATGTTACATTTGTAACTTCCTTTTTACACATTTGTGTAATTATGTCCAATGTGTACTGCGGAGATCTGTAAAAAAATATATATATATACACAAATATCACACGATTAGCAAATACACACAATTAAATCTGTACAAAGATCTTTTTATTTCACATACAAAGTGTGATTTACGCATTTGTGGATCCATTTCTACATAAACAGTTTTTAGACATTTGCGAATTGCTTCCTGTCAATTTGCAGGTCACGTGACATTAGTAACTTCCTTTTTACACATTTGTGGAATTTTGTCCATTCTGTCCCGCGGAGATCTGTAAACAGAGATGTGTAAGTTTGAGAGTAATTTACTGGCTACACCAGCAGGTGAAAACAGCGACATTCTCTCCCATGAATTGACAGAATATTCACGGCACCAGAGCCCTCTGCAAGCTAACTCACAACAGGAGACACAAAGTTAGAAAACTGCACAGCAGACTTACCTTGAGGTGACAAGGATGAACCCGATCCTGAATCACGAGCGTTGAGTTAAAAGAAGATTCTCCACTTTATGTTTACGCTGCTGGTTGAAGCAAGGCTACAGTCATTTTCCGTATTGTCTCAACACATGGGATGACGCTAGCTAGTGCCGTGCAGAGGGCTCTGGTGCTGTGAATATTCTGTCAATTCCTGGGAGAGAATGTTGCTGTTGCCACCTGCTTGTGTAGCTAGTAAATTACTCTCAAACTTACACACCTCTGTTTACAGATCTCCGCAGTACACATTGGACATAATTACACAGATGTGTAAAAAGGAAGTTACAAATTTAACATGACCCACAAATTCACATGAAGTAATCTGCAAATGTGTAAAACAAAGTTGTGTGTGTACACATTGCCCTGTATTTTTGTGGATATGATTTTACACATCACAAATGTATAAATACCCATTTGCAGATAGTGAAATATTTACGCATCATTGTACACATTTGTAGATTGTCTTCTGTGGATTACAAATATTAAAGTCCAATTAAATCTTCCATACTGGTTAAACCTCTGTTGTTGCAGTTGATCTCTAAAGAGCAGTGTCTCTGTTGCTTATAATTATGGTGCTAAGAGAATGGCTAATATATCTTTGCATACTGCTTGGGCTTCTACAGCTCCCAGAGGGGAGAAGTCATAGGGCAGCTGGGAAGAATCCAAGATGGCGGCAAGGTATTGGCGACCTGGATAATGGCATGTAAATATGATTATTACAGTGATTTAGGACTAAAAATAGCAACGGTAAGGCACAATTAGTTCAGGGTACTTCGACTGGTTAGTCCATGAGTTTGGGTCATGCAGTGATAGGAGTCACAGCTGACCCCGGCAATCTTACAGGGGTGCCGAACAAAAGTTTTTTTTTTTATCTGATGAATCGATGGAATAATCGATAGATTAATTGATTACTAAAAAAATTGATAGCTGCAGCCCTAGTTTAATAAATTATCTGCAATATCACACATCTACAAGTCCAATAACAGAAAATAAAACTATATAAAAGCATGGTTATTTTGTAGGAGAAAATGTGTGATTGTTTAAAAAACAACGCAATTTTAATATGGTAGCTATAAAATAAAACAATTGTGTTTTACTGTGAAAATAATCCATAGTAACAAGTATCCTAATTACAAACAAGCACCAACTTCATTTTAAAAGTGGTAATTAGTTTTTACTTTTTTCTAGCCTCTAATAAAATGATCTTAATGTTCAGTGTGTAAGATTTAGTGGCATCTAGTGGTGAGGATTGTGCATTGCAACCAACTATCCAGTCTACCTCTGCCCCCTAACCTTTCAAAGAGCATAGGACACCTTCGGTGTCTGACACAGCACAACAGGTGTCTCTACTGAGACAGCAGAGAGTGGCCAGTCAAGAAATGAGGTTTCTTTAGGTATATTTATTAAGAAATTATATTTGCTTATAATTATTCAGTGTAACCATATGTTATTGTGACTTGGCCACTGACAGACAACATGGAAAATGTAAGCCAAGAGTGTGTAACATTGTCACTGTTTCTGCACCACAGTCCATTATAAACCATACATTAGATAAAGTTTATTCAAACATTGACAAGGGAAACTCGCATAAATTCTCTCTGTCATTATGGACCATCGCCAAAACTGCCCACCAACTGCTGCCAGATTACGTTGTTTTGATAGCAGCAAAAAATATAAATAAATAAATGCTGTGATAGCAGTGCTGAAATAGATTTCAGTCATGACAGCAACAGTTACTCACACAATAACTTCTTCTTTAGTGGTTTTGCCTATAAAATAAAAGCGCAAGAAGTTTGTTTACTGTTGTTGGGGTCACGTAGGATCAGAGATATTCTAGAAATATTAATGAAACTATTAATATCAAAATGTATTAATTGTCATTAATAAATGCGGGGCACCACCCTGGAATCAGGGACCAATAACCAAATATGAAATCAGTCTAAAAAGGATTTATTCACCTATAAATTGTCAATAATCAAACATTATCATTCAATGATAGGTAAGTTTGAAGAGTGAGTCCGTACACTGGCAGTCATAACCAACTGATGTCACAATATTCAATACAATAACCACAAACGACTTCTTAAACGTATAACAGGATTTATTCTCTATAGCAAATAAACACTATTTATCTATTCTCATTAATGGCGTCTATTCTCTTTGTAGGCTATGCAAAACTACAAAAATGGCAGCGTGCCGGTCACGTGGCGAGTGAGTGTATGGAGTGATTAGTTTAAGGAAAGCAGGGTAAACAGTGATATTATACAAGATAACGTCTGTGAGTTTAATAATCACGGTGACTTACAACGTAACTACACCCTGCCATACAGCATGCACAATGAGTTGTCCTCAATGGGCGGATGCTGGCTTTACTTTGGGCAGAGCCTAGCGATTGTGTACACACGTGAAAATAAAACACAGCAGTATCACAAGCAGAAATTCAGGCTGTGTAATAGTGTCGTAACTACCAATTATCGACGAGACCCGCTAGTGCACGGAGCATTCACTAGCACAGGCTAGGCCTTTGACTCTGATAAAGGATATTTAGCTATCACTTTCACAGACGGCTGAAATCTGTAAAACCCCAGGTAGTTAAGTAGCCGGGATGATGTTAACACAGCGTGCTTGAGCATGTAAAAACAATATCTAACAGCGGATGCGACGGCCCATAAATCCACAATCACCATAAAGCTCAGCACATAACCAATACAATTACGTCTATATTTCTGCCCAGACACTTTAGTTAAGCCTCTTGGTCGCTCTTGGTAGCGACGATGATAACACTAGTTCTCAGTGGGAATGTGTCCGTTGGAGGTATTTCTTGGATCAGATCCTGGTGAGGCCGGGATACCGCTTGGTAGCGGGTTCACGGTGACTGTTCCAGCGGTAGCAGTGGGTGGAAACAGTCCAGTCGACTAAAATTTTGGGAAGGGAGGACGCTTGGTTGTCTTCTTCCCTATTAAGCACAGAGTTTTAGCTGTCCGACTTCTTCTGCAGGTAATGGTCCCTCGTTAAACAGCAAAGAACCTCGGGATCCAAAAAGGCGAATGTGTGTTTGCGCACACAGAAAGAGAACAACAACAACAACAAAAAAACGAGAAACAGGGTAACAGAGTAGCGCTCGACCAGCGAGTTTGAGTCTGTATTCAGGAACAAAAGAGAGAAAAATCATCAACGTTGAGAGTATTTCGCCTCCTATCACTGTTCACACAGTTGTGGAAAGACGATGTGCTGGCTGCGCTCAGGCCTACTTATACCTGAGGGGGGCGACCTGCAGGATTACAAGCACAGCCAATAGTGGCTCTGCTTTTAGGTCTGCCTGGAGATACTGGGGAATTGCAAAAGCGTCCATAGGTTGATGGATGCGGATCAAACACTGAAACAAAACACTGCAGCACATGTCGTGATCTGAAAAACATTCGCTGCAGAATCCATTTGAAGAGAGAAGGAAAAAAAGTTCCAAGGTAGGAGCAAACCCTCAGCCCCTGGGTTGTGAGTCTTGCACCTTACCAACTGAGCTAACTGAACAATGTGCTGATGGAAATCAATATTATAATATTCTCATCAATGATCTAATGGTTGGAAATATTGCTCTGATGCACAATTTATTTGCAGACACCTGCAGTACATTATTACTACTTCTTCTTCTAATGTACTTATTCAACATAGTGATGAGTGTCTGCACTGCCTGAATTCTACCAGAAGTAGAAAAAGAACAACTTAGTGTCGAAACGCGCTCTGTAGGCTGTTTGTCCATTTTCAGCTACTGTAAAAAACATGACGATGCAATGTGGCGACATCCACGGAAGTGGGTGCCTGCGGTTATGGAGATATAAATGGCTCATTGTAAGATAATAAAAACATAACGGTTTATTATGTAAGGTCTTTACACACCACTGAAAACATAGTTATGGTTCATATATTGCATTTCAGTTGATAGATCCTCAGAAATATTATGCGCTGAACCTTTAATAATGCTTAATAATGTTTTAGGGATAAAAATTATCTTGCATTCAGGTGTGAGTTGGATCTGGTTTTCCTTGTATTTTTTATCACTCTAACTTCTGTGTAGACAACCTCATCTTCAGAGTTACCTGGGAAAATTAAAACAGATTAAGTGAAATGTGAAATGTGTTTTGGAGTTGTAGCCTCTCACAGAGGACATCTTGTTGTCTTATTAATTTTTTTCAACATAAAAATTGTCATGGTATTAAATTAATTTAATGTATAAGCTATCTGTAAAGAAGATAAAATAATTTAAAGATCTATAAAACTGGTAAACTAACTAAATGTCATTATGGTCCTTATTGAGACAGATGAAGACATGGGAGAACATTTTTTACCTACCCTCATTAATTACAGTTGTGGGTCTTGGTTTGTTATGTAGATGCATTTTACAAAGACACAGAGCCACAAGGAGAAGGAGAGTGACAGCACCAGCTACCACAGCCAACATCACAGAGGAAGAAACAAAATCTAGGAAACACAAATATCAAACCAAATTAGATGACAGAAGAAGTATCTCAAATATTTCTTGCGCGTTATTGTCCCCCATCAGGTATTCTTCATGTGTTATATGAAAAATCTCGGACCAGTACTTCTAAAACCTAAGCAGTATTATGCAGTCAGAAAATAAGAGAGTTAATTTAATTGATTTAGGTTTTTACAATTTTGGAACAAAGAATGTCAAATAGTTGTAAAGAACAGATATTTAGAAAAAAAAAAAAACTGTACCTCTAAACTCTGCACCTTTGCAGCTTTGTAGGTGAATAACTGTTTCATCTCTGCTGACATTGTTCCAAATAATACACCGCAAGAGTCCTGTCAGCTGACCTTGTAAGCTGATGGTAACATTTGAAACTCTGATTTCAGTTTTATTCCCAGCTACTGACTGCATGTTTGCTGTCCAGTTGCTTGGGGAATGGCTGTGGCCTCTGCTCTGTATCAGTGAGTGACCATCCAAAGTCAAAATGAACTCTACTCCATCTCCCTCAGAGGAGCAGCTGATGTTCATCTCTTCTTGTGACAAACACATCTGAGACACAGCTGGCTTTAAAACTGGAGCTGGAAGACATTCAGAGTTACTTAGATAGTATACAGCACAACATGAAAAGTAAAATCCACTACCAGCTCTGTTCATTGTAGATTCAAAGATTTTTGTGACAAATAATTTTGCACTATTCAAACTAGGAAGCTGTAAGCCTGTATTTAGCCTGGGATTTCAGTGACATTTTTTAAAATAAAATGTACAATAAATATTTTACACGTATATTACCCAGGTTAACAATATATTATTTAATCCCTGTTTTAGACATTGAGAATTAGAATTCAACAAATTTTTTAGGTTAAGAAAAACATTTAAAAAATCTCTTTAAAATCTTTTTTGTAACCTACCTTGTATTTCTAGATGGACTTTCACTTTTTTCAATGAAGCACCGTTAGATCCAAATTCTTCCAACAGGTAATCTCCAGAGTGTCTCTTCATTGCTTTACCTAGTTTGATTGTTCCATTGGTGAAGCGTTCAAACTGATTTGCATATTCCTCATGCAGAGTCACTATCTGATTTTTGACTATTTTTAAAATAAGATATTTATCATCCTTTGTCATTTTAACCTCTGTATTTGTTGCATTTGGCAAATGAAAAATCAACAGCTGTCCAACGGCTCCAAAA
>NC_060172.1:14677915-14699165 GCF_021292245.1 Micropterus dolomieu | reverse complement strand
TTTAACCTCTGTATTTGTTGCATTTGGCAAATGAAAAATCAACAGCTGTCCAACGGCTCCAAAACACTGCTGAGCTCCAGAGCGTTCAGAGAAATTGCATTCAATCGACCCTAAAAAACAAAACAAAAAACAATCAAATGCTTAATGTAAAATACTGATGAGAACAATGTAATGGCATTATATTTCTGCTGCCAAAGTCATACTTAGTTTGTAAATAAATATTTAATCTATTTATCTACAATTGTAAAGTCAGTGATTGTCTTTGTAAATTTGCCTGACTTAAAATACTGAATCATTTTTTTTACTGAATAATTGTCTATACACCATACTGTTAACTGCAGTAAGATAGTTTTACGTTGCAGTGTACCTTTTCCCAGAGCTGTTGTTGTCAGAGCCGTGAAGATCACGTACAGGGAAATCATTGTTTTCTGTTGTAACACATAAGACAAATGTAATGTATAATGTATGATTTATTTTATTGCATCATTAATACACTGTAAAATTAGTAAATGTAAGATTAGTTTTTAGTTTGAAGTAAATTTGCAAATAAAAGGAAGCATGCTCAATAAGAACAGCATGTATGTAGTACCTACTTTTTTTGAACGTTTCAGAAAACTGATTAAAAGCCATACTCTCTACACGCAATAAAATCATTAAAATGTACTCCAATGTTTCTCCTCACTACAATTTTAAACTCTCACTCACCGCTGTTGCGATGTCTTCTTTGTGTCTGAACAGTGATCTGTAAATTTTCCACTGACAGAAGTTGGTTTCTGCTCGTCTTGTCTTTTTGTCTTGTTGTGTGATGAGAATCAAGGAAGCGCTTACTGTGTTGTCACCCACAACTTGCAGTACTCCGATAAAGACTGCTGTCCAACTATGGTTTCTCAAATTTCAAATAATGTCCAATGTACTGTAAATCTTTGGTATTGATTTTCTATGGTCTTCAATTTTAACATTTCTAAGTCATCTGCTGTGTGAGATGTTCCAGTCATTGTGTGAATTACATTTACCTGAAACAGTTTCTAAATACAGTTACAACATAAAAATGTCAGCTGCTATAAAACAAATTTAACTTATGGGCCACTACCTGTGCTTTTGGTATTTGTCACACACATAATAACAAATTGCATGTTTTACACACACACACACACACACACACACACACACACACACACACACACACACACACACACACATATAGCCCCTTGGTGTGCCCGGTTAGCTGATTGACACTCGGTGGTGAAAAGTTAAAAGAAGGCATAGTTGAAATACACATAATATGGATATTTTGTACTTTGAATGTAGAGTTTGGTCTCGAGATATTTCATGAAATGGTTGTGGTGGAATGCTACATCTTAGCAGCTCTGTGTATTTAATGCATGGAAAGGTTCTCAGCATCATATTTGTTTTACAAAAACTACTGACTTCTAATGCTGATTACTGTATTTAAATCTCTTGTATTAGTTTTTGCATTAAAAAAGTATATTAATTCAACTACTGCAGGACTCATGTAAACACTGCTGAGAATAAATTGGTGCAGTTAAACAGTCACAATAGCATACTTCAGATATTTTACTTAATGTCAGAGATAATTACAACTTGTATTTTTGTATTTTACATTTCTTCAAGGGTTATAGATGTACTGTTAGTGACCTTATTCTGAACTGGCAGTCAAAACTCTCTCAAACTATTTAACATGTAAAATTTATAGAATCATGCTAATTGATTAATTTCATTGTTGTCCCAATGGTTGCCTTCATAGACTGACTTCCTGCTCATAATATTTAAAAGAGTTGTATTTTGTTCTTTAATACATCGAAGACCATTAAAATATTTTAATTACAGTGTCAAGTGCCAAATCACATAGTATTTAAAAGTTTGGATATAGCTACAGTTGCTTCCTCTTTTATAACTGCAGAGCCCTTGAAGCTAATTAAAGAACACAAAGTACTCAGATGACAGAGGTCTTTATACTGAGGTGTGAGTTGAGTTTCCACTTCAGCTGCAAATACAGCTGCACAAAAAGCCTCTAGCTTACCTTTACTCAAAGGGCACTATAAGATGTATTTTCCTTACTACTATATGTACATTTGAGGGGGTTACCTTTATGCATATAGTACAAGTTTCTCTAACAAATACTTTTAAAGGACACATCCAGCACCATTTCTAATGTCATAGCGCATGTTTAAATGCAGAGCATTTGGTTATAAAGGCATTGGTGCAACATTTAAAAAAAACAAATGGATTAAGAAATAAACACTTCCTGTCTCAGTGTATTTTATAGCGAAGTTTTTTTCAATTATATCCATCCATAACTACATATTACATCTGCAACACAAACTTTCTCATAGGCAACTCAGTTAATGCAAAACTGTGAGACAGACAGTTAAAAACCACAGCCTTTTCTTTCTCTGTGACTTCCTCAGCCACAGTGCCTCATTTAAACTCTCACCTCCTTTCTGCCATAATCACAGATAAACCAAGGTATACAATCAACACAGTACAGCAGACAGGACAGGCAGCAACTTGATTTTATTTGCTCATAAAGAACATCAGGTGCACTAGAAATGCATCAACTTGTTTTACATTTTCAGCATTTTCATATATCTTTTTATCTGTAGTGTGAATCTGTTAACCAGAGGAAGCTACAATGTGGTATCTGGCAACAGCACAAATAATGAGCAAATGTCTGGCAGACTTTTTCCACATCTTAATAAAAAAAAAAAAAATTGACATTCTCTCATTTCTCTCCCTCCAAAGGGATCGAAAGCAGAATGAGAAGCAGAATGAGTTTTATTTCACACAACACCAACGTCCCGGAGCCACTTGCTAGGTCACTATTTTCTCAGCTTCCTCCGTCAATGTCCTTTTCGCTCTCTTTGCATCTGCCGTTGGCTAACTTTATCTTCGTAAAGGCTGCTAAGTCCAGTTATGTTGCCGCCTTGCCCAGGTCCAGCTAGACACCACTGCCACTTTTGACCAGCTGCAACATAATGTTGCTTGAACCGCCAATTCTGGTCATTAATTTCGACCCGGACATGTAGAGGGCAAACACGAGGGATGAGAGTAGCAGGAAGCAGAGGAGGAGGTACAAAACATCAAACCAGCAGTACCTGTGTGATGTAAGTTATGTTCCTTTCTTTAATTCATTGTGGATTAGTAGTCAATGTTAAAAATAGATTATTTAGATTTCCCTTGATGGTTCAGCTGCCATCTTTAGACATTTTGTTTGTTTGTGATTAAAAACAAACTATTGATCATAGTTAAGCGTGTGGCTGGTATGGGATACCACAGCAGGATACCAAGCAGGATAAAGAAAAAATGACACACAACAACCTGAAACAAAAGGGGGGTTAATAAAAAAAAGATGCCAGCATAAACCTGAGACAAAGAGAAAACTACAGAAAAGTGAGTCAAACAGGGCCCGATGACAACAAGATGTAGAACCTATATGACAGAAATGAGAGATGTTCAGTCATATCATTGTCTCTTTACTTTCACAAGTTACAGTGAAAACCACAGAAAGCAAGCACATGCTGAGTCGAATAAATGGGAAAAATGTCCTATTGTACTTTCTTTTTTTTTTAAGAGCCCAAGGTGATGTGTTGTTGTCAAATGTCTGTTATCTGACAAACAGTAAAGAACCCAAATATATTTAATTTACAATTATTATTATTATTATTATTTTAAGTCTAAATATTTAGTGTGCTTGCCAATTAAGCAAAATCTACTTGGTTGTCAGCACCATGGAGAGAGACAGGTAGACTACATTTGATCTTTTGCCCTCCAGTGGCCAGATGTATTATGACAAAGGCAAGATATCTTTTTCCTTTTACTCCCCCTGTGTATCTATATGTGTGTAGACTCTTTCAATACTGACCACACCAATCCCTGATTATTCATAGTATAATTAACAACATGTACAATCACTCAACATATAGTAGTTGACAAAATCTAGATTGTAGTTAATTCAATTTAAAACACAGAACACTAAATATAAGATAAATAAAACAGTGGTTCATGCTTAAAAAACATCTAGTCTCTCAATGAATGTCAGGTACCAAATAATAGGTGCTATTTGTTTTCAGTAATCACTCCTAAAGCCATTGCAGCAAGCTCTTAAGTAACTATATGGGTGCAATCATTCATTTACATATATGTATATATGTGATCATTTTTTCTGGAAATGGATTAAAAAGTATTTTTTTTAAAAACTGCATTGTTGGCAGGGTCTGAAATTAGCACCTTCCCCTTGCCAATTGCAGGTGAAATCATCAGGCCATCTGCCACATTGGCAGACAGGGAAAGCTCACAACAGAAAGACGCATGTAGTAAGGTTAGCGTATTGTGGCAATTGGCGCACACACATCAAACACACCCCTCAGTCCACTCAGGGGTTATCTATGGTGGCGTTTTTAAACAACAAAAAGTGGAAGAGACTCATTCGGTGCTGAGTGGCAGCTGGTTAGCTTGCTGATGTTATTTAATGTAGTTTATTTTGGTGATGAATGTACTCAGCATTCCAAGGCTGTAAGAATCAGCAGCCAATCAGGACTGTTTTTGTGGAGTGCACAGACATTGATGCATTTTTTTAAAATAACATAAAAACATTGCCTGGTCTGACTCCATCGATCAATTTCAGCTGCAACATTCAGATGGGAGGGTCAGAATTTGGCGTAAACAACATGAAAGCATGGATCCATCCTGCCTTGTATGAAGGGTTCAGGCTGGTGGGGGTGGTGTAATGGTGTGGGGGATATTTTCTAGGCACACTTTGGGCCCCTTGGTACCAACTGAGCATTAAACACGTCAGCCTGAGTTTTGTTACTGACCATGTCCATCCCTTTATGATCGCAGTGTACCATCTTCTGATGGCTACTACCAGCAGGATAATGCACCATGTCACAAAGCTTAAATCATCTCAAACTGGTTTCTTGAACATGACAATGAGTTCACTGTACTCCAGTGGCCTCCACATTCACCAGATCTCAGTCTAATAGAGCACTTTTGGGATGTGGTGGAACAGGAGATTCGCATCATGGATGTGCAGCTGACAAATGTGCAGCATGATGTTATCATGTCAATATGTACCAAAGTCTCAGTTCTGAAAGTAAAAGGGGGTCCAACCCAGTACTAGCGAGGTGTACCTAAGGTGTGCCAGTGAGTGTGCATACAAGTGCATCTCAGAAAATTAGTCTATCGTGAAATAGTTCATTTGTTTCTACAATTTAATTTAAAAAAAAGTGAAACTCTTCTAGAATCTACAGTAGATTCATTACAGATAAGGTAAAATATCTGAGGCCTTTTTTTCTTTTAATCTTGTTTATGACTTACAGCTCATGGGGAAAAAAATCCTTATCTCAAAATATTGCACACACAGCATCTTTGGAGTCAAATTTACTCACTGCCTTTACAGTAGGATGTTGTCTTTGTAGTTTGACGACTGGCCTTTGAATTTTCGACTGACAGCAAGCTGGTTTATTTCTGGTCTTCGTGTCTTGTGTACAGAGAATTGAGTAAGCGGTTTGCCGTCAGCAACTGTTAGTACTAAGGCAATGAAGTATTTGAAAATCATCGTTTTCTCTGTGAGCTATTCCTGTCAATATGTGAATGCAGTTTATATTGTGTATATATGTATGTATTTAAGCTATGTGTATGTACAGGTAATTACAAGCGATAACTTGAAACACAAGAAAACTTTTGGATCTTAACCACTTCAACTGTTCACACACAATAATAAATAGCTCCTTTTCAGTTGATCATATTGTTGAAAAATTGCTTTATATGCATGAAGTCAGCATGGATACAATGCTTTTACTGTAGTTTCCAGAGTGTCCTAATAAATAAATTCAAAAGATTTGTAAGAAGTCCATTTGCTAAGATGATGTCAGATGTCTACAAGAAAAGATGCCATACTGTACAGTGGACATGTGACGTGCAGTGTGAGACAAATTGAAAATAAATGAGCAGTCTGTGGCTGTTGGTCCTTGCTAAAGAAGAAGAATGAAGGGAGAAGATGGGTGTTTGTTTACAAGTCTATACTGCGTAGTAGTTTGGACAGAGTTTTAACAAATGTGCTATGTAGCTACTAGGCTAGTAAGATCAATGGCTGCAGGCCAGGGACATTTACCTGTAAATCCATTTATGTTCTCTATGATTTGCTGTGGACCATGACCATTTGCTCATCTTGCATATATAGTCTTTTTTTAAATTAAGTGTAGTGTGCACTTCATGTAGTTGTAGTGGTGTCACACCACAATTAAGCAGTTCAGTGATACTAAGTTATTGTTCATATGGTGTTCTTTTGGCTCCATCTTGTGTTTTAAAAATGAGTTATGACATTGTTTAAAGCCTGTGGTTCAAGCTCCCTGTTAGTAAATGGAAGAATACCCACTATAAAGTGAAGTCCCATGTAAAGCAAAGGACTCTCCACTTGCTTTAACTACTTGTGTGGAAACTGAAAGTAAAAAAAACACATTAGTAATGAATACATGAGTAGTTTAAAGAGTAGCTTTATAAAAATAAAGTCAAAAACACATAAAAAACAATAATCCCTTCACCTTTCAGAATCAGTGATTTTTAAGATATAGATATGAAGTCTCAATCTAGATTAAGACTGAGGCTGGATCATAATTGACTAGGAGAAAATCATGTTTTCTAAAATTTCTAAATGCTGTAAAAAATGAAACTATTAGTAGCCTACAATTTATATTGATTTGTATAGTCTGCAAGACTGTCAGTATGGTTCACAGTTGTGAGTCTTCCCAGCAAGCAATAGCCATCATTTCATCGTCTAGGTTAACTTTAGAACCAATTTAGTACACCTATGAGTAACCCACTTCTAGCCACAATAACCTTAAATTTGGTTGCATGACGGTTTTGCCAAAATATGTTCCATCATGTAAGCAAAGTCAGCGATATCAAGGTTTCTGGTTTAATTTCTTTCACATGTTCTATGCGTAGCCTTACGGAGGACTGATCCTGACAGATTAAGAAATAAATACATGCTCAATAAATAAATAAGCATCCTATTAAATGCACAAAAAATAAAGTTAATAAATAAATGTAGTAGTTAAATTATACAAAGATATATATAAAGGTTACAACGAACAATAAATTAATAAGGTAATAAATACAAAAGTGAATAAATGAAGAAGCTAAAATATTCTATCTCTCTCTCTATGTATGTATGTGTGTGTGTGTATATATATATATATATATATATATATATATATATATCCTCATTATGCAAATGAGGAGGGGCTGTGTCTCAAGGGGACAACCTCTCCCCTATTGGTGGACCAGTCAGACCACAGAGGTTGATTCTATGCATACATCGACAAACTTGTTCCTCACACAGTCAGATGGCTTCCTTCAGTGAACTAAGGTGTTTAGCAGCTCTGTTTGAAGACAATACTACCAGCCATATCTTCTTTCCTTTTTGTGTGGACACTCTGACAGACAGTGTTTCAGTTTGCGGCATACACTGACACAGAACTGCGGGAGATGTGTAGATTATTTGCATATCTCTGAAGATTGTCTTTCATTCAGGTCATAGTTATCTTGAATATACCTTAAACCATATCCAGTTGCCCTTGATTTTAACCCACCTTGGATTATCTACATGATTAAAAGACAGTTTTAGTCATAAGAATACGGCCATTCAGTCTTTTTAAAAATGAGAAAAAAATCATGCTGAGAAATAAATGACTTATACTTTCTTACACACATTCAATACACTTTAACTCATAACTGGCTCAAATTCAAACACATTTCACTCACCGCTTTTTAAAAGGTCTTCTTTGTGGCTTATTGACTGAACTGTGGATTTCACACTGACAGGAGGTTGTTTTTTCTCGTCTGGAGAGAATTGGGGAAGAGGTGATTTGCACTCACCCAAGTACTACTGAAACACTTCTTATCTTTTGTGCATTTACACTAGTTTAATTACAAAGTTAAAGTTAAAATAATTTTCCAACTGAACATTGAACAATAGCTGTATTTGGTGCATTCCTGCTATTTAATTTAAATTCCCTTCACTGAATTATCATGCATTTTGTGAGCTCTTATGTGTATGGCTCTTGGACTTTCTGAATGCAGTTACAATTAATTATTTAGGATATTATGGCACATAAGATGATCTTAATTGATAATATTGTTGGAAATGAAAAAAAATTATGTGTAGTGGAGAGTGGTGTGCTTTATATGCATGAGATCTCTTTTTATTTTAGTTACCAGGATGTGCCAGTATACTACACACATCACACAGAATGCATGTCAGATGGTGGTTTCACACTACAACTCAACAGCTCAGGGATACTGGGTTATAGTGTATGTGTGTTTTATATTATCTCTTTACAGTTTCCTCTATAAAGCCTACAGTGCCTGCAGTGTGCTCACAGTGAATAATCAGTCAATGATAAGGGAAACGATTGTTCTGATGACTCTGAAATTGCCACTTCGTGGATCTTTTTATTATCAGAGTCAGGTATTTGAGTTTCCACACTGACTTGAGTTGTTGAGGGCAAGCATTTTACCCATTTTGTAATCAAATCTCTGAGTGGACCTACATCCATGTAACTATGTGGTATTTCTTTCTAAACAATGTACTGGAGAGTATGCACAATAGTTTGCATTATCAAAGTTTCTTAGAAGAAACTAAATGTAACACCTAGATATACAAAACATGAAAAGGTAGCCAAAACAACAAGAAAGTAGAAGGGTATGTGACCAAAACCCTTTCCGTTCTCAGGCTCTGCTTCAGCCACATTGACAACCAGTGTATGTTTAATTGCAAAGAGACTAAAAGATCAAAAAGATACCAGGAGAGATATGGACACGTGAAGGGGAACTAAAGGATGTGGTAGCACACGGTGAAGACTAAAGAAGAATTAATTGTTACAGCTATGACTTAATGCTCAATGCTTTTCTCAAACTATCAAAATATGCAAAATTATTCTTTCACTAGTAACAGTAGGACATATGGCCAGGCTTGAAACTCACATTGCGCAACAGCTAACAGGGTATTACACCTTTTCTGCACACTGTAAGTGATGTCAGTATCAGTGGATTCAAATGAAAATCTATCACCACTTTCTCTCTGGTCTTTGTGGCTTATTGCCCTGCATCTGAATGTTCCACTGGTCTTCTTGTCTTGTTGTGTGCATAGAATCAAGGAAGTGGCACTGTCGCATCTTTAGTGCAGGCACATGCATTTGAAGGAGAGCTGTGGTCCCTAACCCGGCAGAGGAAGAGGCGTGTGTTAGTGAAGCAAAGGGACAGTCACTATGACAGGGTCGAGGGACACATATTGAGCAGGAGGAGAGTGGAGGTGAAGCTGTAAGCAAGGAATAGCTCAACCTGTAGGGAAGGAGCAGGGAGTGTCATAGGTGTCATTTTTGAAATGGCAGGTGTTGTCGTCATCACTTTTTGAAAGCATTTGTTAAAAATGTTCTAAAAAAACTTGCACCAAGAAATGTTAATTAACAAAGGAAAATGTTTTTTAAAAAAACGTTTATTTGCACATTAAGCGAAAACGTACAATGGAATGTAGGCTAAATATAGGAAAAGTATCTGCATGGTCCAAAAAAGTAACTTAAGATAAACTTCCGATTACAGCATTATAATTTTATATTCTGAATTCTTACCTGCCACCTGAATTTCAAAGATAACTCCACGATTCCTCACAGTTGTGTTGGAGGCCAGGGCGATGCCATATTCCTCTTTCTTTAGTTTTGATAATGTTGTTTTTTTATGTCATTGTTTATTAATTGTATACTTTTTATTGTTTATATGCGAATTTGTGCTCTGGCAACATCGCAACCTAAACAACCTAAACATTCATGGCAATAGGCCTGAGAGAAAGAGAGAGAGAGAAAAATCTCTCATCTCATCTCATGGAAATAGGTTTCTGCCACAACCTATCAAAGTTTCCTCCTCACTAGAGGAAGAGGGGGCCAGGCAACAACTGAAAAGTGTTTCAACTTCTTTGATTAAGGAATGGTTGACAAAGTTTACTGCTGCTCTTGGCATCCTCCACTGATATGCATATATCAACTCCCTTTGACTCACTTTAACAAACTGTGATGCCATATAAGGAACTCACAACAATTCCCTCAGGAGTGGAAAACACAAAAAATCTTTTAGAGCAGTTTGAAATTCTTGAGTTCTAATGAGTGAAATCGAATATCTTTCCCTGCCACAATTATTGTGTGTTCAGGCATGCGTTTATATGCGCCTGCTTCAGTGTCAGCATGTGTGTCTGTGTGGGTGCTCTCACGTGATTTACGTGTAGGTTTTTCTGTCATCTCAGCTCCTGTGTCCAAACCACTCTGTTCCTTCTCTGTCCCCGGTTTCCCCCCCTCCAGTCAATCAGCCATTGATCATTTTCATTCTCAGGACAATCTCTAGCCCAGTGTCCAGTTTGTTTTTAAAGTGACTATATGTAAGTTTTTCAATGAAATTAATCAAATTTCCATTGCCTTATTCTCAATGGGCTCAAAACTCATTTAGAAATGAAGCACACACCTGTTTTCTCCATTGCTTGCATCATCCACTATTCTGCTTTTAATGTGGGGACTCCGCGTCGGATTCAGCCCTGTGCGCGCTCCAGAGCCTCTGACAACACTGCAGCTAAGGACATGCAGTCCACTAACACCATAAAACAACTGGCTCACAGCAAAACACAGGCTCCACGTAAGGATACAAAACAACAATAAAGTTTTATGTGCTGAAGAGCCTTGCACTAACACTACAGTAAAGTTACTTACTTACTGCGGTCTTATTATAAAGTGTGACACAATCTCGTTATAATATTCAGTCCAGCTCACTACCTGTTTCGTTATCATCCAATACATTTGGCTGTGCTGACATTGCTGAGCCTCCAGTGAAAGATTCACAGATAGTAAAGATAGTTACTGACGGCAGCAGGCGAACTAACGCTGTAGCATGTCGGCTAAATTTAGTAAATATACCGTGATCATGTAACCAGGACCAGAAGTATTGTGCCGATATGCCGCTTGCTGCGCTGAATGAAGGAATGTTACGGAGCCGGTGTTGATCTGCCTCTGAGACAGGAACGTTGAAGTAACAGAGCCTGAACATGTCTGAGTGAAAAGCCACAGCCTGCATGCTGGTGTTCCTGCATTTATTGCAGGATTTCTGTGTGAAAGTGGTTGTGTTTTGGATTATACTCGCTCATGAGTTCAAGCGAGCGAGCACATGCCTGGTTGCAATCTTAAAACCGCACCACTAGTGGCCACTGAAAACTACATAATGCCCCTCTGTGTGAAAGCATGTTTCTCAACAGTCTCAAGATTTACGAAATTCCCAGGTCACACAGTTGCGTTTCAACACGTCACTGACTTCTGGCTTGGTGCCATTGATGAAACAGTCTCTCAGGTGGGCTTCTCACGGGGTGTCGGGGTTGGTTTCTCTCCTGGTTCTTGTGAGCCCATGTGTGCTGTGGATTTCTATGAGTCTGGTTTAGATATTCTGCTACATTGCCTCATTGCCCTGCTGTTTACTGGCTGATATTGTCAAAAGTCAATTCTCAAGGAAAAATCTGCTTTTATTCTCTGTAGCAGTGTGGCAAAATTGTGTCGCTAGTACGGCTGACGTACTGTAAACGGTTTGTGATGGTTCCGTCTGGCTGGATATTACGCATGATCCATGCAGTACTGCAGCTGGGGGCTCTCCGCAGTGCCACACAACTTTTTAAAATTCTTCCCACTCATGGAGAAAAGGAAGGACAGGTCGCAAACAGCTGTTGTGTGAAGCGTAATTGTAGCAAAATAGCTACATATAATAATATTACTAATTATATTTTTCTTATTATAATAATCAGAAAAACATGCCTGATACTTTCACAGTCAGCCCAGGCCTACATGGTTGCAGCTATTAATGATTCTGCAGAAAGAATCCCGCCCCCCGAGAGTGAAAAAAAAAATAGTGCGCTCCCCCGAAAGCCATGGGATAGTTCACAAACTGGACACAAATGCATCAGAGTATCGTCCGAGTGAGCTGCAGTGTCTCAGCACATGCCGCTTTTAACCTAATCTCAGGGTCAGAGTACTATCTCACCACGGGAACATGATGTCTTTCACTGTTTCCCAAGGGACAAGTAGCGAAGAACTTGGTCAGCGGTTTTACAACACGAGCAGTAATAGCACTCAGGGGAAAGGCTTCAGGGAACCCTGTAGCTGCGCACATTACTGTCAGCAAATACTAGTTAATGCTCTTAGTGCGCGGTAAAGGTCCTTCACAGTCAATTAGGACATGGTCGAACGGTTCATCAATCACTGGGATTGGACACAGGCATGGGGAGAATTACTGATTTGGCTTACCTGACAACTGGCATATGTGACAACTGCGGGATAATCGGGCCACATCTGAATTCATACCCGGCCAAAAGAAATGTTTAAGAATGTTCTGGTATGTCTTGGTAACGCCTGTTATGACCTGGCTCAAAAGGCCACAACAAAAGGGAGACACACCATGGTAGAGGTTTAACAAAATATGTTTATTAAACCAAAATTAACCAAATTAAGGCTGGTGCCAAAGTAAAGGTGAACAAGCATGGGGTATGAACATCGGTGGTTTCAGTCAGGTCAGGATGATGGATGCATGGAAAATGTGTGTGAGGGTGTTGTAATGTGCAAGAAATAATAACTATCAACTAAAACAACATGTCCAGAGACCAAGGCAAAGGTGGAACCTGTGGAGGGAAACAGATGGTTAGCAGAGAGGTCCGTCCATCCTCAGCCCAGCAGTGACCTCCTGCAGAATGAGAAGACAGAGTTACAAATAGCCTACAGGGCAATTAGCCCAGGTGCACAGAGTTACCAAAATCAGCTATTCCTCTACAAGGAAGAGAGAGATAGACCACACCCACTCCTGACCCCACAGGGCATCACACACCTAACTGATCTAACCATTTGCTCTCAGGCGCTTCAGATAAAACATGCTGACGGTAAGGCAAGGGCACAACTATCTGTTTCACATTGTCCCACCCAGAATCAGCTGCTAACAGAGGTGACTATTGGCGTGCTGGCATGAGCACACTGTCACACAAACGTCAGGACTTTTGTTTCCAATCATACGGGCTTGTGCACGGGGAGGGACCATGTTAGCAAAATTGACATTACCCGGCGGCGAATACAGGACCTCTAGTGTGGGGGTAACCTTGCCTCCGGCAATGTCATTCAGGAGTACTACACCCTGGACAGGCAGCTCGGGACACACTGCTACTGGGAAGAAACCAGTAATTAAGTCAGACATGATATGTATATGGTGCACCGGCCGTGGAACATACAGTATCCCATTTCGATGCCCCGCAGTACGGAGTCAAAACCACAGGCAGTCTAATCAGTGAAAGACAACGCTGAGGCTAAAATCACTGGCTGTGAACAAGCAGTATCTCGCAACACTTTTACCAAGCGCTGGTCAGCAGGCAACCCGGTAAGTGAAATACACGCATCACAAACAAAGGGCTTAAAGAAGGCATCTACATCTGTACACTCATTACTATCACTAAGCGTGTGGGACTGATTTAATTAAGCACCCTTAGGCTGGGAAGCTCTTGGAGATTGCTCCTTACGTTTCAACGTGTAACAGTTAGCAGTTACATGTCTGCTCTGATGGCAGTAGTAACACTCACGTTCATCTTTCTTTACTTGTGATGCTTTAGGCAAGCTAGACGGCGGTGAGGGTGGATTGCGGAGGATACTGCGTGGTTTACTACCAGTTACTGTGGAGAAAGCAGTCTTATGTACCAGAACATACTCCTCAGCTAAAGTAGTGGCTGCTGCCCGTGTCTGCACTTGCTGCTCATTCAGATACATCACAACACTGTTAAGGAGACCCTTCTTAAAGTCCTCCAAAAGCATTAACTCTGACTGAATTAAGGTCGGTTACCTGACTGGCAGCAGTCCATTTATCAAACAATACGTCCTTCTCTCTAGCGAACTCAACATACGTATGGCCCTGCTCTCTATTTTGCTCACTAAATCTCTGCCGTTATGTTTCAGGAACCAACTCATAAATGCGCAAAATGGCAGCCTTGAACTTCTCATAATCTACGTTGTCCTCCAGAGGTAGTGCGGCATTGGCTTCCTGAGCTTTACCTTGGAGCAGTGGTTCTCAACTGGTGGGGCCCGCACTGGGGGGGCGCGGACATTCTCCCGGGGGGGGCTCAAGTAGGCATGATGGGAGGGAGGAAAAAATTTCTGAAAGAAAAGAAAATCTGAAAAAATAATAAATAAATCATGAAAATTCCCGCCATGTTGAAATGCAAGTGGTTTGGACTATTATAACACACAAACAAATCATCCTCCTGGCGACTTTTTTTTTTGTCAAAAGTCTAGAGACTTTTACTGGTGTTATTGGAGACTTTTGTGGTGTTTGGAGACTCGAAAGCACACGTCACTCTGCAGTAACTGTGCTCAACGAGCAGCGGGTTCTGCCGTGAGCCCCTCCCCCGTCCAAAAGCACTCACAGGCGGTCAGTCTCTCAGTAGCCTCGCGCAGCAGTCCCAGCCTGCAGTCAGAGCAGAGAGGAGACACACACCACTCCGCGTCCAGGCTGCAAATGAATCGCGCATGCGCATGGCCGCTGCTGTTCCCGCCCTGGCTTACAGAGCGGGGTGTAAATGTAAATGTTTCTTCACTCACTCTCACACAAAAATAAATCACTGGATTTGACTGACATAGCTCCATTCACTCTAGTCTCTTGCCAAGTTGTGCCTCGTGTTAGCTTTCGCTATCTGTTATCAATCGATTTACTGAGGCCTATACTTCAAAACCCAAACAGTCTTTTTAAAGACTAATCCCACAAACAGTCTTTTTTTTTTTTAAGATTATCCCCATCTCAGCCCTAGCCAGTAATTTTTTAACTGCAGGCAGTGCACTTAGCTAACTACCCTTTTTCACTGTGTTGCAACACCCACGCGACAAAGACAAGTCCTGACTGATTAGCCCCCGATACTAGTCTCTCAACATAGCCACACACACGCACACGTCGTTACATCATAGCCTAAACTTTATTGAAAACACAACTAATCCACATCCAAATTATTTCAAAACCAAACTAAAATGGAGAGATTTCTAGTGAGGACCAACAAGACAACCGACGCGCCACCAGCTGCAAAAAAGCTTAGAAGGTACGATGAAGCATACCTGCAGTTTGGGTTTACAGTCACGGCTGATCTGAGACCTCAGTGTATCGTGTGTGCCGAGGTGCTGGCAAACGACAGCACGAAGCCCTGCAAACTAAAAAGGCACCTCGAAACAAAGCATGCTGGCATTAAGGATAAACCGGCTGAATATTTTAAAAGAAAGCTTCATGGCCTCCATCAGCAACAGGCGACCATTTCAGTGCACAGCACTGTGTCTAAACAGTGTTTGGAGGCATCGTATGTTGTGGCCAAAAGAATAGATGAACTGGGTAAACCACATACAATTGCCGAAACTCTCATTTTGCCGGCCGCGCAAGACATGTGCAGAATAACGATACAAACTCGGTGTGGTACCACTGTCCAATGACACAGTCGCTAGGAGAATTTCAGACATGTCTAATGATATCAGAGAGCAACTGATAGAGTTCATTAAAAAGAGTCCTTACTACGCACTGCAGCTGGACGAATCCACTGATGTTGCTGGGCAGGCACAGCTCCTCACCAATGTCAGGTATATGCGGGACAGGGCGATTGAGGAGGATGTCCTGTTTTGCCGGCCTCTTCAGTCGCACACTACAGGAGAAGCCATCTTCAATGTCCCTGATATTTTAATCCTGGAATATGGTTTGGCTTGGGACAGATACATTGGGCTACGCACGGATGGTGTGCGGGCAATGACGGGCAGTGAGCGTGGCCTAGCTGCTCGCATTCAGCAAGTAGCTCCACTTGTGAAATAGACACATTGCATGGTCCATCGTGAAGCACTAGCTGCTAAAAAATTGTCGGTTCTCTTTGACTCATCAAATCACAGGCGCTAAACTCTCGCTTGTTTGGGGTCCTCTGCTAGGAGATGGGGTCAGTGCACGAACAGCTGCTTCTGCACACTGAAGTTCGCTGGCTCTCCAGGGGGCAGGTGTTACAGCGTTTGTATGAGCTGCGAGAGGAGGTGAAGTGGTTTTTGACAGAAATCAAATTCTAATAATAATAATAATAATGCCTGCAAGCTCACATTAGAAGTAGCGTGGGGTGGGGGGATGTGGGGGCCCAACTGCAATGAACCAGATTTGGGGGGGCTCAGCTTGCAAAAGGTTGAGAACCCCTGCCTTGGAGCGTGCCCTGGAGCAGGAGAGCCCAAACTCCAGGCGGCCACTGCAACGCGGCAGCAATGTGCTCAAAAACACTGAAATAGGAATCACAGAAGGTTGTTACAAAAATGATATGCTTACCTTCATCCAAATTCATTTGGGAAGGTAAGCTGGATCAGAGGAGGGAGAGGGTTGTGGCATACCTAAGGCAGACGGTTTTCCAGCTCAAGCTTCTGCAGTCTCACAGCCTTGTCACACTCTACTTCATCCGCTCACCTGCCTCGCCAGCCACCCCCGAGTCAGGCTGGGCTTTGCGGCTGGACACATCGTCCACCTCTGTATGGATGTCTGCTGGAAGTGCCACTCCCACAGGTTGCTGTGTCTGCTCAGGTAATCTCTCCCTGCTCTACCAAGCCATCAATAATCCAGGTCCGAAGATCCTTTTTCAACAAAGATTTGGCAACTGTGATTCCAAAATGGCAGGCTATACAAATTAAGACATCTTCACGACAAGCGAAAGAATCCAAATCAAAACAGACCGCCATAGCTCAGTTAGCCAGCTGCATTCCCCGAAGCTCAGTTGTGTCCACTCAAAACTCTGAGTAACAAATAACTTTCCACCAGATCCAATTCAAATCCCGGATGAGCCCCCAATTATGTTACATCCCCACCTGCTAGGGGTAAACATAAATATAAACCAGATGTACTTGGTGAAGTGAAAATGTTATTTATTAAACAGAGGGGAAACAAACAAAAATCAGAACAGAAACTGGACAATTGGGTGCTGCGTAAACCAAAGAACAAAATATAACAAAAAGAGATCCCTTCTATACAAGGGATTAATAACCTCTAAAGCTAGTGAATCTAATACAAATGACTAAAAGTATAAAGGTGTATCAGTGGTAAGCTGATCCCTAGCCCAAATCTGCACACCAAACAAAAAACAAATCATTTAGTTTGAGACAGGAGTGTTACTGACTCTCAGTAAACACTAACTGGCAACACACAAGAATTTAGCTCACAGCTAACAGCAAGATGCCGTGAGACCAGTCTCACAACACAAAACTATCATTAACGTGATAGCTACTAATTGGCAATAAAAGACACACAGGACTCAACAAAGTGATTAGGACACGTGCAAACTACATGGTGAGTGGTAGCTGCAAGGGCTGGGCGATATGCCAAAAAGTCATATCCCAGTACTGTTGGTAGAATTCCGGTATAAAATATATATTTTACACAATGGAAAACCTAAAGAAGGTGAGTAGAGTCAAGGCGAGGCGAGCTGGTACAGTGCGGTAGAAAAGGGACCGTCTCTCTCTCCCTGTATGTCCGCTTTGGTGACTTTCTTCGGTGATAGGCTGTATAAAGTCACCGAAAAAAAAAAAACAGAACTTGTCTTCAGGACTTTTTCTCCTGTGATTCCCTTCACAGCAGCAGCTGAGCTGCATGTTAAGGAGGCCTGTTGACCACGTAGCCTATCACTGTCGCTTTACCTGGTCTGCTCTTCTAAAATATCCACAATGTCGCGACTTGTAACGGAATCACTGTTTCTCTGATAAATGCTACAGTCTGTTGCCTAACCTGGGCGGCTCGCCGAAGTAAAGTGTATGTGTGGGAAACAATGAACCGTGCTTTTCTTTTTACAAGCCAGCTCTTTAACAGTGTCGACCAGCACTGTGTCTCCCTCCATCTTGTACAGATGCAGAGGGAGGGGCGGGGCTGCGCGATGAGGGAGTGAGAGAGGAGCAAACGCTGGCAGGACTTTACGGAAACATATTAATTAACTCAACATCAAACTATATCGGTATAAACGGTATTGTCTAATTTCTCTCTTTCTCTTTTGAAATTATATCGGTATACATTATAGACCGCCCAGCCCTAGTAGCTGCCTTGACACAGCAGCAGGTCAGCTTATTTGAACCCAAGGAGCTTGAAGGCGGCAAGAGTGAAATACATAGACTGCAGCCCTCGGTAGTGTAACACACAACTACAAGGCAATTGACAGAAAATAAAACCATATAAAAGCAGTAGCTCAAAAAAATATAGAGAAAATAAAACAATTCTGTTTACTGTGAAAATAATCAATAGTAACAAGTATCCTATTTACAAATAAGCACAAACTTCATTCTACACGTGGTAATTAGTTTTTACTTATAATAAAGTTACATTAATAATGCTTAATAATGTTTTAGGGAAAACAATTATCTTGCATTCAGGTGTGAGTTGGGTCTGGTTTTCCTTGTATTTTTCATCACTCTAACATTTGTGTAGACAGCTTCATCTTCAGAGTTACCTGGGAAAATCAAAACAGATGAAGTGAAATGTGTTTTGGAGTTGAAGCCTGTCACAGAGGACATCTTTGTCTTTTTCAACTTTTTCATCATTATAATTGTCATGGTATTAAATGAATGTAATGCATTAGCTATCTGGAAAGAAGATAAAATAATTTAAAGATCTATAAAACTGGTAAACTAACATAATGTCAGCATGGCATATTGAGACAGACTTACCCTGTTTGTTATGCAGATGTATTTTACGAAGACACAGAGACACAAGGAGAAGGAGTGTGACAACACCAGCTACCACAGCCACAGTCACGATCACAAAGGAAGAAACAAAATCTAGGAAACACAAATAAATATCAAACCAAATTAGTTGACAGAAGAAGTTTCTCAAATATTTCTTGTCCGTCATTGTCCTCCATCAGGTATTCTGAATTAATTAATTAATTAATTTAATTGATTAAGGTTTTTACAATTTTGGAACAAAGAATGTCAAATAGTTGTAAAGAACAGATATTTAGAAAAAAAAAACTGTACCTCTAAACTCTGCACCTTTGCAGCTTTGTAGGTGAATAACTGTTTCATCTCTGCTGACATTGTTCCAAACATTACACAGCAAGTTTCCTGTCAGCTGACCTTGCAAGCTGATGGTAACATTTGAAACTCTGATTTCAGTTTTATTCCCAGCTACTGACTGCATGTTTGCTGTCCAGTTGCTTGGGGAATGGCTGTGGCCTCTGCTCTGTATCAGTGAGTGACCATCCAAAGTCAAAATGAACTCTACTCCATCTCCCTCAGAGGAGCAGCTGATGTTCATCTCTTCTTGTGACAAACACATCTGAGACACAGCTGGCTTTAAAACTGGAGCTGGAAGATATTCAGAGTTACTTAGATAGTATACAGCACAACATGAAAAGTAAAATCCACTACCAGCTCTGTTCATTGTAGATTCAAAGATTTTTGTGACAGATAATTTTGCAGCTACTCAACACAACAACACAATATTCAAACTTGTTCATCAGATAGGAAGCTGTAAGCCTGTATTTAGCCTGGGATTTCAGTGACATTTTTTAAAATAAAATGTACAATAAATATTTTACACGTATATTACCCAGGTTAACAATATATTATTTAATCCCTGTTTTAGACATTGAGAATTAGAATTCAACACAGTTTTTTGGTTTAGAAAAATATTTTAAAAATCTCTTTAAAATCTTTTTTGTAACCTACCTTGTATTTCTAGATGGACTTTCACTTTTTTCAGTGAAACACCATTAGATCCAAATTCTTCCAACAGGTAATCTCCAGAGTGTCTCTTCATTGCTTTACCTAGTTTGATTGTTCCATTGGTGAAGCGTTCAAACTGATTTGCATATTCCTCATGCAGAGTCACTGTCTGATTTTTGACTGTTTTTAAAATAAGATATTTATCATCCTTTGTCATTTTAACCTCTGTATTTGTTGCATTTGGCAAATGAAAAATCAACAGCTGTCCAACGGCTCCAAAACACTGCTGAGCTCCAGAGCGTTCAGAGAAATTGCATTCAATCGACCCTAAAAAACAAAACAAAAAACAATCAAATGCTTAATGTAAAATACTGATGAGAACAATGTAATGGCATTATATTTCTGCTGCCAAAGTCATACTTAGTTTGTAAATAAATATTTAATCTATTTATCTACAATTGTAAAGTCAGTGATTGTCTTTGTAAATTTGCCTGACTTAAAATACTTAATCATTTTCTTTACTGAAAAAATTTTCTATACACCATACTGTTAACTGCAGTAAGATAGTTTTACGTTGCAGTGTACCTTTTCCCAGAGCTGTTGTTGTCAGAGCCGTGAAGATCACATACAGGAAAATCATTGTTTTCTGTTGTAACACATAAGACAAATGTATGATGTATAATGTATGATTTATTTTATTGCATCATTAATACACTGTAAAATTAGTAAATGTAAGATTAGTTTTTAGTTTGAAGTAAATTTGAAAATAAAAGGAAGCATGCTCAATAAGAACAGCATGTATGTAGTAGCTACTTTTTTTTAAACGTTTCAGAAAACTGATTAAAAGCCATACTCTGTACACGCAATAAAATCATTAAAAAGTACTCCAATGTTTCTCCTTACAACAATTTTAAACTCTCACTCACCGCTGTTGCGATGTCTTCTTTGTGTCTGAACAGTGATCTGTAAATTTTCCACTGACAGAAGTTGGTTTCTGCTCGTCTTGTCTTTTTGTCTTGTTGTGTGATGAGAATCAAGGAAGGGCTTATTGTGTTGTCACCCACAACTTGCAGTACTCCAATAAAGACTGCTGTCCAACTATGGTTTCTCAAATTTAAAATAATGTCCAATGTGAAATGAAAAATCTTTGGTATAGATTTTCTATGGTCTTCAGTTTTAACATTTCTAAGTCATCTGCTGTGTGAGATGTTCCAGTCATTGTGTGAATTACATTTACCTGAAACAGTTTCTAAATACAGTTACAACATAAAAATGTCGGCTGCTATAAAACAAATTTAACTTATGGGCCACTACCTGTGCTTTTGGTATTTGTCTACAGAGCGGCATAATATAAAGAAGAATGACTTTAAATTCTAAACACCAGTAAAAATCACACACATAATAACAAATTGCATGTTTTACACACACACACACACACACACACACACACACACACACACACACACACACACACACAC
>NC_060172.1:14667813-14677895 GCF_021292245.1 Micropterus dolomieu | reverse complement strand
ATAAAACAAATTTAACTTATGGGCCACTACCTGTGCTTTTGGTATTTGTCACACACATAATAACAAATTGCATGTTTTACACACACACACACACACACACACACACACACACACACACACACACACACACACACACACACACACACACACACACACACACACACACACACGTAGCCACTTGGTGTGTCTGATGAGCCGATTGACACTCATTGGTGAAAAGTTAAAAGGTCTCACCAATGAATCTAAAGGACTATTCACTCTAAGCGCACTAAAGACGGCATAGTTGAAATATACATATTAGATTAGACAGATATTTTGTACTTTGAGTGTAGAGTTTGGCCTCGAGATACTTCATGAAATGTATGATTAGGATAAGGATAAAGGTTTATCCTACTGGCTTCTAAATCTGATTACTGTATTTAAATCTCTTGTATTAGTTTTTGCATATTTTTTTTTTTACTTTTATTAATTCAACTACTGCAGGACTCATGTAAACACTGCTGAGATTAAATTGGTGCAGTTAAACAGTCACAACAGCATATTTCAGATATTTTACTTAATGTCAGAGATAATTACAACTTGTATTTTTGTATTTTACATTTCTTCAAGGGTTATGGATGTACTGTTAGTGACCTTCTTATTCTGAACTGGCAATCAAAACTCTATTAAACTATGTAACATGTAAAATGAGGCGTGAGTTGAGTTTCTATTTCAGCTGCAAATACAGATGCACAAAAAGCCTCTGGCTGTGAATGCACCATCCTTTACCTTATACTTTATCTTACCCTATAAGATGTATTTTCCTTACTACTCTATGTACATTTCAGGGGGTCACCTTTTGTTGTTCTTGTGTATATAGTACAAGTTTCTCTAACAAAGAAACATCCAGCACCATTTCTAATGTCATAACACGTATTTAAATGCAGAGCATTTAGTTATTAAGGCATGGGTGCAACATTTTTTTAAAGTGGCTCCAACACCCACGCATGAAGACCTATTGTTTTATTTGTTTTATATATTTAGGCTCCTTGTAAACCTCCTTGGCGTTGAGGTGTTGTATTTCTGTAAAGGACATGTGAAGAAATAAACACTTCCTGTCTCTCAGTGTACTGTTTAGCAAAGGTTTTTCAATTATATCCATCCATAACTACATATTACATCTGTATCACAAACTTTCTCATAGGCAACTCAGGTAATGCAAAACTGTGAGACAGAAAGTTAAAAACCACAGCCTTTTCTTTCTCTGTCACTTCCTCAGCCACAGTGCCTCATTTAAACTCTCACCTACTTTCTGCCACAGATAAACCAAGGTATACAATCAACACAGTACAGCAGACAGGACAGGCAGCAACTTGATTTTATTCGCTAAAAGAACATCAGGTGCAAAAAAAATGCATCAGAGATTGTTTCACATTTTCAGCATTTTCAGATATCTTTTGATCTGTGTTGTGTATCTGTTAACCAGAGGCAGCTACAATGTGGTATCTGACATTAATTAATAGCACAAATAATGAGCAAATGTTTGGCAGACTTTTTCCACATCTTAATTTTATATATTTAAAATGAAGAAACTCATTCTCATTCTGCTTTCTATCCCTTTGGAGGGATAGAAACGCATGCCTTTTATTTCACACAACACCAACGTCCTGGAGCCTCTTGCTAGGTCACTGTTTTCTTTTCTTAGCTTCCTCCATCAATGTCTTTTTCGGTCTCTTTGCAGGGGGTGACAATAACAGATGCGAGCATAAACCTGAGACAAAGAGAAAACTACAGAAAAGTGAGTCAAACAGGGCCCGATGACTACAAGATGTAGAAGCTGCAGGAGCCTCATGTTCAGTCATATCATTGTCTCTTTATATGATATGTGGATGACACCTGGGTCAAAATTAAAAGCCAGGAAGTGCAAGCCTTCACAGAACACATCAACAGTTTGGCCTTCCTGGACTGCGCTGTACACATTGAAGAGGACAGGAGCCTGCAGATTGGTGTTTACAGAAAACCCAAACACGCAGACCAATACCTACTCTTCGATTCACACCACCCACTGGAGCACAAGCTAGGGGTCATGAGAACACTGCACCACAGAGCGGAAAACATACCAACAAGCTCCCAAGCCAGAGAGAAGGAACAGAAACACCTGAAGGGGGCACTTACAGCCTGTGGATACCCTAAATGGACCTTTGTGAAAACAGCCACAAGATCCAAGAAGTACAAAACTAGAGGGGAGGAGGAAAAGAAGGTCAAATGCAACAACATTGTGATTCCATACGTGTCTGGAGTATCAGAGAAACTCAGGAGGATTTTCAACAAACACAACATCCCTGTGTTTTTTAAACCCAAGAAAACACTAAGACAGATGCTGGTACACCCCAAAGACCGCACACCCAAACACAAGAAAAGCAATCTAGTGTATGCGGTCCAATGCAGTGAGGAATGCACAGACCTGTATATTGGGGAGACTAAACAACCACTACACAAACGCATGGCTCAACACAGAAGGGCCAACTCCTCAGGTCAAGACTCTGCAGTCTACTTACATCTGAAGGACAGAGGACACTCGTTTGAGGACCACCAGGTGCACATTTTAGACAGAGAAGATGGATGGTTTGAAAGAGGTGTCAAGGAAACCATCTACACCCGGGTCGAGAAGTCGTCATTGAACTGAGGAGCGGGTCTACGCCACCACTTATCCCCCACTTACAATGCTGTCCTTTCATCACTTCCCAGGAAACTCAACAAACGTAACCTATTGGCCTCAGGTGAAGATACCAACGATGGTCGTTCAGTCTTGGCCACTGGTAGTCCTAACGACTGTAACGACTGTCGTTACAGTAACCAGGAACACTAACGAACCAGCAGTATCGATGACCCTGGCAAACGACCCCACTGAGATTAAATAGCTGAGTTTCCCTGCCAGTCAGTCAGAACTGAAGAAGTCCTTTGGATGAGGGACGAAACGTCTTCCAGTATCTTCAACCAAGTCCAGTTGCCCTTGACTTTAACCTTCGTTGGATAACTATGACCTGGATGACTGAGAATCTTCATAGACATATTGTGGGAAGGTATTTGATTACAATACGTGCCAGTAGATTTGTTTTTGATTAACTTTAATATGTCTAAAGAAAGACAGTCCCTCGGGAACCGGAAACAAGTCCTCAGGGAAACGAAGGACTGCCCTCTGGGAACCACGCCCTAACCAACAAAAGCGCGACACACGCCGTCGTTCAGGCTCTCTCTTGTGCTCTTCTCCTCTACTTGGTCCTGGTTCTTCAACGGCGCTTCGGCACGCGCCCGGCATGCCCCCCTCTCCCGGCAACGCCCTAAGAGTTCGGCGCGGCGCAACAAAAGCTTTGTTCGTTTCAAGCTACATACGTGAAGTGCCGCGACCTCAGCTTTCCCTCATTTCAGCAGCTTACTTTTTTATTTGCTTTGGTTTTTTTAAAGTTATCAGTCCGTTAAGTTACCGTAGTTTTAATTCAAGAAAGACGAAGTTTTAAATGACACTGAGCGCCGAGGCCCGGGTCAACCACGTGTCCTGCCAGCAGTAACAAAGGACGCCTGAAGGAACAGCCTAATTGCCAGACTGAGGACAGCCAACCCTTGAGGGTTTTTCTTCATTCCAAACGCTGAGAACCCCAGAGAATTCCCTAGCAAAAAGCCAGGAATCGGGCAGCTAGCGTGGGACCCGTGCAACAGGCCAAGGCAGGCCGCCGACCCACTGTAAGGCAAAACAAGGCATTCTGGGATCAGTGATGTCCAATAGTGTTAATAGATTATCTTTTTAACTCTTAAACTCATAGCTTACTTTCATTTGTTCTCTTCCGCAGTACGAGTCAAATGCTCCCCACAATTGAAACCCACATTCTCATTGTTTAGTCATTGTTTATTTCTTTGGTGTATTTAACTGCATTTTATCACCTTAGTTAGTTAATAAATTCACTGTAACCAAGGAATTGTGTGAGTTTCTATCTCCAAGTCCCTGCCAAGAGAATTTACCCCTTCGATATGAGACTGACTGATTGATTTAAGATAACTGAGCGATTATTAACTAACTGATCACTAGTGAATAATTGTATAATTATTAAAACCATACCCAGAGGTCCGGAGACTCTGGGCAGACTGGAACTCCGGTTGTGCCCCGCGAAATGAGAAGATTTATGGATTAATATTTTCTGAATATTAAAAATCACAATTGGGTATTAATTCTCATAAATTTATTAAATCAATATAGTTATGCTACAATAATGACTGATGTTATGATGGTACTTAGATTAGATTACTTATTACTTATTTAGATCGTCTTAGTGGTGATTTATGCAGCAGCAGTAGTAGTTCAGTAAAAGTAATGGTAACTCAAGTAGTGGTAATAATGACATCAGTATCTGTGATAGTTGTGCTATCATTAATAGCACCACAAGTATTAACAAAACAAAAAACTGCTTCAGTCATTGTACTGTAGCTTGTAGGACAGATACCATTATTTTACTGTGCTTTTGGTTTTAGTAAAATTATGTATTTGCTTCAGAATGTAGAATATGTAGAATATGTAGAATAATGAAGGAGGCGATAAATTCAACAAATACAGCTGTAACAAGTTAAACTTTACAATGGCACAAAAAGCAAGTAAAGTACCTCAAAATTGTACGGTACTTGTACTTGGATGTCATTAATTTCTGGTTTCATGCGGGGACCTCTGGCTCCACCTGGTGGTCAAATGGAATCAACACAGAACCACATGTTGATAATTACAAGACTGTATGGCTGCAGCCTGGAGCCTCCCCTCTCATGCCCTTTCGTCTCATGCCCTCCCGCCTGGTGCCTAAAAGTTTGCGTCTGGTTCGTTCTGTCTTCCTCTTACTTTGGTGTTTTTGAACTGAATAGTTACGCAACCATGCGAATGAATAAAATACTTAATAAAATATCTGTCAGTAAGATAAATGCAGACTTTCATGCTAATGAATAATAATATGTCCGTCTATAAGATAAATACAGACGTTAGATACACTAAAGATCCATTTTGTGATCGTTATTATATTGTATTCCAGCAATCCGGTAAAAAGATTGTTTTAAATGTCTATGTCTTTCAATAGATGTTTTAACAATTCTGATACAATTCCAGACATAACAATAAATATCAAAGCAAATCACTTAAAAAAGTAGTCACATTTGGAAATCAAATGCATAAAGGCATTAAAAAAGCAAATTCCACAGTTTTAAAATTGTAGACAACAAATAAAGGGAGTTTCTCACAAACCTATAGATAGATAGATAGATAGATATTCATTCTATGTTTATACAAAAACAGATCGTGGGAAGCGACCCTCCGCCTGCGTAGTCGCCTGGCCCTGCGGGGTCGCTCAGCACTTGAACAGCGAGTAAACGGAAGGCGGTCAATAGATAGTAACCACGGCAACGGCTTCTATACTACATAAGTAGCGTTAGTTGATAGACTATTTTGAAAATCCTACCTTGTAATCCTAGATGCCTGACGATTTTATGCAACAATCAGAGCCGAATGTTTTCATTAAAAACATTTTCCTCCTATGAACACAGCACACAGTTAAAATAGAACAAACAGTTAAAAGCTCATAGAATCAAAACTCTAGTATCCCAAAATTTATTAGAATTTCAGAATAAATTATTTATTATGCAGAAATGTCTACCTGAGAAGAGCTCTTATCAGCTAATTAACTTACAACACCTGTAAAAGTTTCTTAAGCCTTTAATCTCTGTCTGTTTCTGGTGCTCACAATTAACTCTACCCCCATATTCTAATTTTTTTTTTAGATTTGAGATGCTCCTGTGTAACAAAAGTAATAATAGGCTAATTTAATGAATATCACTGTCCAATCACATCACATGTCTGAATCTCATAAATATCAACCATCAGGTTAAGGTTAACCCTAACCCTTTTTGACTTTTATTGCACACATGAGACTAAAGTTATTAGTATCAGCGAGTTATGGTGGCGTTTCGGCCTCAGTCTAAAAGTGCTGCTATAAGTTTTACATTTTTAAATTGGTGATTCAGGGACTCCAGAAGAAATTAAATGTGAAAGCATAAAGGAGCTGAAATTCGTAAAGTAAATTAGGAATGCAAATTAGTCTTTTAAGCTGATGAGGAGACATTTTGCTTTGGATTTTAATGTGCAAATGAAATGCTTAGTAATATTCCAAAAAATATATATTATTAAAAATATTATTAGAATATTCGATAATTGTTTTATAACCACACTGCAGCCCTCTGAATCATAATCAAATGGAATTGTGAGGTGCTTAGAGATTCCTACCTCCAATGATGATCAGAAACTGTTATAACATACTTCTACCGTACCTTGGTTATGTAACTTAAAAATAGTAACATCAGATAAGTTTTGTCTCTTTTTAGTGAAAATGAGTGATCCTCAACCTTTTTTGAGCTGGAGAACAATTAAATCAAAAATAGATTGTAGGCTCTACAGGACGATTATTTTCTAAAGCAACATACATCTTTTTCCCCAGATAGTGTGTAGATTTTTAGGCATTCTATCATCTAAAACAGCATGAAAAGTAGCGCATTTAGCCAGCTTAATGGGAAAAAATCTCCCCGGGGTGCAGGCCCCCGGACACCCCTATATTTGGGGTAAGCCCCGAATGTTTATAACATCTGGCTCCACCTCTGACCAATGCTATTACTGCAGGTACCCTGAAGTGTACCTTTTGCCAGAGCCGTTGGCACCAGAGCTCATGTAGATGGAAATAATTTTTCTGTTGTAACACAATCAAATTACCTTTTTAAACATGTTGAATTCACTTGTATTCAAAATGATCAACACACTATAAGACCTTTGGTTTCAAGGTTTTTAGTTTAAATTGTAAATATCACTTTAATAAACATTCTTGATTGTCAAGAGATTGAAGTGATTCTGTGACTAAACATTTCGTAAGTTTTTACTGACTGCAGGTCAGGGAAATTCTAAAGTGAACTCCATGTGGGTGTGGTGGTGTCACACTACAACTCAACAGCACAGGATTATAGTGTACGTTATCATCAACATCTTTACTGTTTCGTCTAAAAAGCCTACCTAGTACCTGCAGAGTGCTCACAGTGGATGATTAGTCAGTGACGGGAAAAAATGAAGATCGTCCTGCTGACTCTTGAGTTGTCATTTTGTGGATCTCTTTGTGGATTTTGCGTAATTCCTATTAAAACATACAGTCAGATGTAAAGCAAGCATCTATTAAAACTGTGTGAGGGTGAGAGCTTTTGCATTTTTGCAAGTGATACTACAAAGAAAAGAGCACTTCCCGCTTCTGAACATGTAACCGCATGGTATTTATTTATAAACCATGTGCACAAGCCTTTGCATTGCCAAAGTTTGTTAGAGGAAAGTAAAAGTAACACCTAGGCATGATAAACGTGTGTCTAAGGTTGTCAACACAACAAGAAAGGAAAAGGATGTGTAGGCCACAATATTTTCCATTCTCAGCTTCTGCTTCAGACACAGTGAAAGATCATGGTGTATGTTTTAATTGCTAAGAAAGACTAAAAGATCAAAGAGAGAGAGACAGAGAGAGATGGTCTTTGGTAAACTGAAAGTAGCAACACGGTGAAGACTAAACAAGCATTAGTCATTTCAGACAGGATTTAATGCTCAATTCTTTTCTCAAATATTTATATTTAGGTATGCCAAGAGATCCTTTCATCACTAACAGAGGCCACATGGCCAGACTCAGTTTGGGATAAACTTATTTTACCTCTGGTGTAAACATTAAAAACTAAATTGTTGAAGTACATACAGTATAAGTCTGCAAAACTGGAGTTAGAATTTTGCTGCAACACTGTGGACCTAGGCAACATGAAACAATATGAGTGTTGAAATTAATCCTTAATGCATGTGGTAGTTATTAGGTTAGAAACTGGAAAAGTCTACTTTTTAGCATTCAAGTTCCCAAACCTCAGTTGGTGCAGAGTTCACAGGTAGCCTATGTGGAATGTCAAAAGTTGTTCTGGACTTGAGTGAGTGGACTGTGGCATAATGTGGCAGTTAGTGTGGAAACAGTGATTGCATCGGTTGCATATTTAAAATAAAGTATGAAAACTATTGGCTTCATCTTGTGGTCAAAAATGATCCCTACATTGCTTGCAGCTTGTACTCACTGACCAACTACTAAATACAAACTGGTCCAAAGTTAAAGACTCTTATTTTTATAATTATGGTAGAAACCTAAAACTGTAACACAACCATACTGTGAATTGTTTCTGCAAAGGTTATATGCCGGTGTGGAAAAATGCTATAAACTAAGAATGCTTTGAAAAACAGACATGTAATAGATTTTATTTATTTATCATAGCAGGCAGGTTGGCCAAAACATGTTGGAAAACTACACGTGGTTCTTATGACGATTTAAGGAGCCTCAGTTGCTTCTCTCTCTTCAGACAGATCCGTGTGAGTGCAAATGTGAACCACGCGCATGATATAGTGGAGCCATTTACTCTGCAGCATGACAACAACCCCAAACATGCAGCAAAAGTCATTAAGAACTATCTTCAGTGTAAAGAAGAAAAAGGAGTCCTTTTATGGCCCCCACAGAGCCACAGAGCCCCACAGAGTCACTGAAGAGGAAATGCAGAAAACAGAGTACTTTTATATCTTCATGATTTTTGGGATAATCAACATCACTGCGTCTTTATGGCCGCATTTCACTGACAGACATTGCGAGAGGAAACGACATTGGCATGAGCGCAAATGTGATCCACTTGCAGAATGTAGTGGAACCGTGCGGCCATAAAGACGCAGTGATGTTGATTATCCCAAAAATCATGAAGATATAAAAGTACTCTGTTTTCTGTAAAAACATTCTCTAGTGCAATATAGATAGTAACAACTATCTCAATCACTCACAAAAAAATATTAGCAATTACTTTTTCTCCTGGGTTACCTAAAAAGTCTTCAACCTTAAATTTAGGGCTTAGGTTAGGGTGGCCACTTGATTAATGTTTAAATCATATCAGTGTTTATTTACAATGGTACACAATTACATTAAAATTACAAAGGTGACTGAAAATAAAATAAAAGTATACAAAAAGCACTGTTACGTCCATGAATGAATGATGTATGAAAAACAAATTTAACATGTTTTTTTAACAGTAACTCAGATATTAAGTAGAAATCGGATATTAAGTAGAAATCGGAAGTACTTTAGTCCATAGTAGATGTTGACAAATTTAACTTCCTGCACAGAGAGAAAATATGTACATCACCTGCAATGTGTATTTTTCAAGACCACTGAAAATACTGAACAATATGAACCAAAACTTTGTTGTTACCATGTCTGCAAGTGAAAGTTACTTTTATTTATTTTTTAAAGACTCAAAGTCAATGATCCCATGTTTTTTTTTGGTAGGCAATGTTAAGGTTAGGTCATAGGGCATTTTGATCCAAGTTGGGTCTGCTTTTCCTTGTATGCTTCATCACTCTAACATCTGAATAGACAATTTCATCTTCAGCGTTATCTGAAAGGAGTCAAACAGAAATGCAGATAATACATCATACTGAACTGCGTCAAAGGGCCTTAATGTCGTGTGGTTAAGCTTTTGAGTCTTGTCAAATCAGTCGATGTTTTCAACTGCCGTACCACAGAATAGTAACATAACTTAAACAACAAAAAACACATTATTTTTCTCATATTGTCCATTGCTGCAGCACCTCTGTTCACCATCTGTCTGAACACTCAGTTTTAGCTCCTTTCTCTTTAAGCACCCCCTCCCCGTAAGCCTACTTGCGTCTGATTTGCCAACTTCTCCAAGTACAGCAGAAGGGCAGGACAAGGCCTACTATGTGGGGCCAGGCCTCACTGATTAATGATGGCTATTTAATGATGGGGTGGCGAAGGAGCAGCGGATGAGACACATAACTTTGGCATGGGAGACCCGTGTTCAATTCAACTGCAGCATATCCACCAACGTGTCTTTGCAAGACACTTAACACCTAGGTGCTCCGGAGGCATGCATATATATATATATATATATATGATTAGTCATTTAGCTGGTGCTTTTATCCAAAGCGACTTGCAATCGCTATATATATATATATATATATA
>NC_060172.1:14664710-14667713 GCF_021292245.1 Micropterus dolomieu | reverse complement strand
GGGCATTTTGATCCAAGTTGGGTCTGCTTTTCCTTGTATGCTTCATCACTCTAACATCTGAATAGACAATTTCATCTTCAGCGTTATCTGAAAGGAGTCAAACAGAAATGCAGATAATACATCATACTGAACTGCGTCAAAGGGCCTTAATGTCGTGTGGTTAAGCTTTTGAGTCTTGTCAAATCAGTCCATGTTTTCAACTGCCGTACCACAGAATAGTAACATAACTTAAACAACAAAAAACACATTATTTTTCTCATATTGTCCATTGCTTCAGCACCTCTTGTCACCATCTGTCTGAACACTCAGTTTTAGCTCCTTTCTCTTTAAGCACCCCCTCCCCGTAAGCCTACTTGCGTCTGATTTGCCAACTTCTCCAAGTACAGCAGAAGGGCAGGACAAGGCCTACTATGTGGGGCCAGGCCTCACTGATTAATGATGGCTATTTAATGATGGGGTGGCGAAGGAGCAGCGGATGAGACACATAACTTTGGCATGGGAGACCCGTGTTCAATTCAACTGCAGCATATCCACCAACGTGTCTTTGCAAGACACTTAACACCTAGGTGCTCCGGAGGCATGCATATATATATATATATATATATGATTAGTCATTTAGCTGGTGCTTTTATCCAAAGCGACTTGCAATCGCTATATATATATATATATATATAAATAATGTGTGCGTGTGTGTCTGTGTATATGTGTGTGTGTGTGTGTATATATATATATATATATACACACACATTCTACAGCACCTTTAAATAATCCAAATAGACACAATTTTCATTTTAATGGATTCAAGCAATTTCGGTCTTTCCATATTGATTTTAATGATGCACAAAACTAAATGTAGGTACCTCAAATGCAGAAAGAAGCTTTCAGATATCTCTAAAACCACAATAGCTTAGGCTTTATAAAATTATTTTCAGGAATGTCAAGTAATTACGTTTTACATATTCATTTGGATAAATATCAGTACAGTCCTCAGTGAGATAGAGCATAGATGAAGACATGGGAAGTGGGAGAACATATTTCTCATACCTTCAGTAATAGTCATGGGTCTTGTTTTCTTATTAAAATATTTGATAACAAGAAACAGAGCCAGAAGGAGCAGTAGAGTTGCAGCACTTGCAATCACAGCCATAGTCACATGGCAGGAGTGAGAAATGAAACCTAGAAAACACAAGATATTGAGATTAGATGCAAGACAAATATCAAAGGTGCTTTAAATAGTTTGCAGCTTCCATTTTCACAATCTAAACTAACTGTTATGAACTCACACATGTATTTTGCCGCTGTGTAATGTAGTGAACAACGGTGTGGATTTGTGCATTTTACATTGAATAAATTTGGAGCTACCCTAAATTCCTTTCTCCTCCCCAGAGAAGAAGGGGAGGGGTCAAAGTTGCTTTCTCTAAGTGCTATCCTGACCATAAAACTGGCACCTTTTTGATTCCGAAGCTGATAACGCGGGGCCTGACTGTTAAACTGAAAAAGGGACATGAACCAGCCATTGGCATCTCCCTGAACAGCCTATCAAAACTGGCCCCCCACACATGTTTCCGTGGCAACTGACCTTATTCTTTGTTTTATTACCACATCAAAAAGGAAAACCCCTGTCTCACCCAAGTGTGACATGGTCCAGACACTGAACTTTGAATGGCTAAGGACTGCAGTCTCCAAAGATTCAAAGCATTTAATTAAATCTTTAGTTACCTGATTACGTTTGCCTCTATTTGAGTAGTTATGTTGACTGTTGTTGCTATCTGTTGTTGATATTAGTGCTGAAAAGAAGTTACTTGTGCAGTGTTTTTATTTTCAGCAAGACACTCCTTCATCTAATGTAATCAATGCTTGTTCATAATACCTTCCTACAAAATTCCTTTAGAAATGATGACAAAGGAATGTTTTACTATACTCTTAATCGCCAGCTTGAATTTAAGGATGAATCAACAAATTCCCCGGTTCCTAAGGAGAGACGATCTTTGATTTAATCCAAGCTTTCCTCATGTAACCTGAGCTCCCCCAAGTGGGCGAAATAAGTATTACATGCCCTCGTCGGAAATGCCGTTAAATGTATAAATATCCTGACCAATAATGTGACAATTGTTTCCTGTTACCAAATGCCTAGAACAGTACAACCGTTCAACCATTGAGGTTCGATTGTGGAAAATATTTGATTATAATACGCGCAAATAGATTTCTTTTCTTTAGACATTAAGTTTAGAAAGGCAGTCCCTTGGGAAACCTGAGATGCCCCCTGGGGAACCACGGCCCAGGCAACAAAAGAGCGACACGCAACCTGCTCGCTCTTCCTCTTCTTCGCTGTTGGCTCTTCCACTCTGCTCTGCTCGCTGGACGCTTCGGAACGCGCGTGGCGTGCCTCGCCAGGCAACGCCCAGACTCGGCCAGCGAAACAAACAGGCCCTTTTGTTCGCCTGAAGCTACACACCTGAAGTGCCGCGACATCGATCTGCCCTTCAGTTTGTTTTTATTTTATTTTCTACAACGAAGGAAACCTGAAAACAGCCGAATTGCCAGACGGAGGAGGCGTTTTCAATCAGACACGGAGAACCCCGGAGAATCCCTAGCAAAAAGCCAGGATCGGCAGCTAGCGTGGGACCCGTGCAACAGGCCAAAAGCAGGCTGTCGACAAGCAGTAAGATTTAACACACGTCCTGTGATCAGATGCCCATTTTAACTCCTAAACTATAGCATTAGTTTACTCTCATTAGTTCTTCTATGCCGTATGAGTCAAATGCTTCCCACAATCGAACCTCCAGGCTCATTGTTCAGCAAATGTTTATGTTCTCTGTATCCAACCATCTTTTTATCACCTTAGTTAGAGAATAAATTCACTGTAATATAATCAAGAGCTGTGTGTGTTGCCTATTTCTAGTTCCTGCCAAGAGAATTGACCCTTTAGATATGAGACTGACTGACTGATTTAAGATAATTGAGCGATTATTAACTAACTGATCACTAGTAATAATTGTACAA